>NW_010426659.1:0-4641 GCF_000710305.1 Buceros rhinoceros silvestris | reverse complement strand
TGCTGTTCACGAATGGTGCCAGCAGCGCAGCCAGCGTGGGGATGGGTGTCGCTGGTGAGTGGACCAGGTGAGCAGCTGGGGCTGGAGCTGCAGCTCATGCATTATTTCTGCAGCTTCTCCCCGCTCGCCTGCCAGGCTGGGGCATTGTTCACCAGTGCTGTCTCAGTGGGGATTGCATGGATGCGAGGTGACTCCGGGCAGGGGGATGTCATCCCCTGAGCACGGCTTGCTGCCATGGAAAAGGGCCCTGCCAGCGCTGGACACAGCCTTGCTGGGAACCCCTCTGTGAGGGGCCCGTGTCTGTGCTCTGCTCACTCTCGCTGTCAGCGCGTTGGGCTCTGCTGCGTGCGAGCCAGCGGCCATTTCCCGCTGACAGAACTGTTTGGAGCTAAGAGGAGTGTTTAGACTGATGGTGTTTACAGTTACCTCCACCAGCAAACAGCATAAAGCGGTTTTGTTGGGAACTCTCTTACTTGCATTTCTAAAGCAACCTTCTAGGAAACGAGGCGTCGAAGCAGTTTCTGAAGGATCCAGGGAAACACTTTTTAAAACCTAACAGCAAGAGGTTATTTTAGAGTAGGGTCCCGCTGCTGTCGTTTTAGGAGGACACGGCAGCTTTGTTAGTGGGATCGCCAAACCAAAGCTGATGAACTGCAGATGAACGAATGAGGAATTTTTAGTGTCTGCTTTCCATGAATCATCACTAAACATTTAATGGCTCTCACTGCTTGCCTAGAGAGTCCTCAGAGATGTCTTTACTTTCTTCTCAGTGCGAGGTGTCCGTCTGGGTCTTCTTTACTGTGATGCTCAAGGAAGGGCTGATGTTCCTTAGGAATATCCCCTCAACACGCCCGAGTTCATAATCTGGTCCAAGCAGATATTGCCCTATTCAAGAAGAGCAGCCCCATTGTCATTAGGCCTTGGGCTAATTAGCTCAGACAGCACCATCACAACCAGTCCAAGGCAGGAGAGAATCCCCTCGCGTGGAGCGTGCGGCTGGCCCCACACCACCAGCTCTGCCTCACCAGGCTTCTGTTCAGAGCGGGCGTCGCTCGAACCTCGCAGGGTCCAGTGTGCCTGCCTGCAGCGCACCAGTGTGTCCGCACTACATTCAGCACGGGGCTGTTACGAAGAGCAATTACTGGTAGAAATGCCAGCAGCGTTTGAAGGTTTCTGACGACCTAACAGTACATGGGCACACCAAGGGGTACCTGGGTACCTGTATATATGTAGCACAGGACAGGCCGCCTGTATTCCTCTGTCTTTGAGTATGTGGTACCTGATTAGTGCTGAAATTCCCTGGAGATAAGGAACAAGTGACCCCACAGTGCTGTGAAATAGCAGGGTCACACCAGCTCTGTCATGGAACTGGCAGATCCCCTTCCCCAACTCCTCTTTCTGAGGTCTCACAGGCAGTTCACAGGCGCTTCAGCAGCGCAGCTCAGTTAGAGCCCTTGTTTCCACATTGATTCAAGAATGAGTATGTCCAAGTGCATCCGCAGAAGGCAGCGGGCTGACGCAGTGCGCTGTGTGCCTGCCATGGGGCCCGCGTTGTCGCTCGGGCCAAGAAAGACATCATTTTCCCTGGGCCTCAGCTCTATTAGACACAAAGCTCCAGATCATTTCCTCCTCGGATCAAAGATGTGTTTGTTCCAGTGCCACTTAAGTTTAAAAGGCAATACTGGGGATGAATGGAACCTCCCCAGTGGCAGCTGCGGGGGGTCCGTGGGGTTGTCAGAGCCGTTCTTGTGCCAGTGCCACTTAAGTTTAAAAGGCAATACTGGGGATGAATGGAACCTCCCCAGTGGCAGCTGCGGAGGTTCAGTGGGTTTGTCAGAGCCGTCATTGTGCCGCGGACGTCTCCTGTCTGCTGGCCCATATGTTCCTGAAGGATGTTCCGCAGTGGAGCCATGCGGGGAAGTCTTGCTCCCGATGCTGAGGGGCTTTTGCGGGAGGAAGAAAGACTTGCTTATGTTTCACATGGTGGAAACGATACGAAATCTTACGTTCTGATTTCAGACTTGACACCAGAGTTGCTCTTATTTGCTCAGACTAGATGGAAGCATATGAGAAGAACCAGTGGCCTACATCCACTGTGCTGGAATGGGTGCTTTCACACAGGGAATGATGGCTCTGAAATGTTCCTTGCCTAGTTACGATGGGCCTCCGAAAGACCACGCTGCTCTCGGCTAATGTAAGGAGCCGTCGTTGGGATCAGTGGCCAGGTTTGCTGCAGCCCTTGGTGCTCAGCATCAGCGAGGGTCCCTGCCCGGCCAGCCGCCAGCAGCCTGGGCCCCTCTCCCGTGCGGTACCGCTCCCCTGCACAGGTAGGGTCGGGGTGAAGAGAGATGTCTGATCATTCCACAGCTGTCCCCTTGTCTGGCGCCCTGCGCAGCACATGTGCTGCGGAACAGCCGAGTGTGCGGTGAGAGCTCCAGAGTATTAAATTAACCATTAAAAGAACATTAAGACATGAACCTGCAAAATGTGAAGTCAGGGAGAATTGAGAGCACTCGAGATCTCAGTTGCCAGAGGAACAAAAGAAACACAATCTCCTTTAGAGCGTTTAATATTTAATTTGTTGAGATGCTCAGATACCAGGGTGGCCAGCGCAGAGGGCGATGACAGAGCACACCGTGCTAGGGGCCACGGGCCTCACCGGCTGCGCCAGAGCACAGAGCCACGACTGTCAGGTTTCTGCACAGCAACAACCTGCTCTGCTCCTGCCCTGCGTTTCCTAAACTCCGTTTAATTCATGTGCTCCTGTTGAAAACACACAAAAGAGACTCTATCGAACCCACCATTGGCTCAGGTTTTGCCTGGATCCATCGAGTGGGCTTCCTGCTCTGCTCCCGCTTTCGGCTTGGGGAGGTGCCGCTGCTGCAGGATGAGGCTGGGCAGCCTCTCGCGGGGCTCTGCCAGAGCCCGTTTTCCTGTCCCAAACCAGCAGCGAGGTGTGCGGTGGTTTCATCCATGAGGTTCTCAGCTCCTGCTGGAGCTGGAGAAGTGGGTGCCAGAAACTGGGAGCCAGTGCATCTCGCAAATGCCTCTGCAAACACTGCTGATCCCCGCTCCAGTCTCAAACACACCGTTCAGCACCTGGAAAAACCGATTGCGGGCTCAGCTTGCAGGGCAGAGCCTTTTGCTTACTCCTTCCACCCCAGCACGGGATCTCCAGGCTGCGTTAAGGTCACTTTTCTCAAGAACTCAAACCTCTCTCCTCTTTCCTAGACTGCCCTGCCCTCCTGCTAGTGAGATTCCAGTCCTTTGGCAGAGGGCTGTGCCCTGTGGGAGGCTTCCCGAGGCATCTGGCGTGACCTTGGAGGAGGTAAGGGAGACGGTGGCACTTCAAAACCAGGACAGTAGTAGAAAATTGAATCGGAGGGACGACTCCGGGGGCGGGAGGCCCGCAAGGCTCCCAGTGTCCTGTCAGCATGGCCAGGTCTCATCAACCAATGAAGACACCATGGCCAAACCCCTTGGGCACTGCTGGGTGAGGTGTGTTTTGTGAGGGACAAGCACCTTTCCTTCACACGAACACCGCACCCTGGATGTCGCTGCACTCTCTGGTGCCAGCTCTGGGCCTCTGCATCCATCCAGGACCGCAGCGGAGGTTGTAGAAGGTAACCCTGCAGAGATGGGGCCTGCCCTCCTCTCAAAGGTCCCTGTTTACCAACAAAGTTAGTTCTTCTACCTTGAGGAGCCTTTTCCCGTCAAATCCTCAACAAACCTTCATGAATGCTCGAGCTGGGGAAGGATCACTCTCGCTCTGGCTGTTGCTAGTGAGACTGATTTCTGCATACACCCGGCTGAGTCACCACCGGTTCAAAGGGCTTCTGAGACGGTGAAATCCTCCGGCCTGGGAGTGAGTTGAGGTGTCAGTCATTAAAATTGTTCTGTGTTGTAAGAAAGTCAGTTACGATGTCTGGCTGTGAACAATTGCACCTAATTACAAGTCACAGGTTCACCACAAATACTGTTTAGTAACAAATTTCTGCCCCCGTTTGCACTGTGAAGCACCAAGGTACCTCTGGTTCGGGGGAGGGTAACGTGCCCAGGGGCATCTGGCTCAGGTCAAGCACAGGGAAAGGGATCGAGGCCTGACCAGGGGCTCAGGGGCTGAAGCTTTGGGTGATGCTTACCCCTGCTCCCAGCACTGGTTTAGCAGATGGTAGGAAAAACAGCGTGTGCCACCTCATGGTTCTGGTTAACGTTAAAAGGCTGCTCAGAAATGGATAAAGCTGCAATAAACACTTTGACAATGAACAAGGGAGCTTTGCAACTTCCCCTTAGCAAACTCCCGGATGAGATGTTAATTTGTGCTATTTCACATATAAAAAAATTTCCGTCCGCAGAACAGAAACGGAGAGAACCGGAGGCAGAGAAACACCCTCGTCCCGGCCAAGGCAGTGTTCCTGGCTGCGCTGTGGGGTTCTCCGTGAGATGGCAAGCGGCCGGTGGAGCTGGCACGGCGCGAGGTGGGTGAATCCACGGCGGGAGCTTCGTGCTGGTTCCTGCCTCTGCAGCTGCGGGTGCAGAGGTCCTTTGGCAGGGCTCAGGAAGAGCGCTGGGCTGCTGCCTCCAGCCCACCCAGGCCCGGGGAGGACCTTGACCCCGCGCTGGCGGATCGTTACCCACCGG
>NW_010426658.1:8534-8975 GCF_000710305.1 Buceros rhinoceros silvestris | reverse complement strand
CACTCTGGAGAGGGGTTTCTAGGAGAAACTTTGCTGACCTAATACCTACTCCAGGCGTTTACAGAAACCTTCCAGGAGCCCAGACCAGCTCCCCGCACAGCCCACCACTTCTGTTTCCATAGCAATTCCCCTGTCCCGCCCAGCCCACCACTGCTGTTTCCATAGCAATTCCCCTGCCAGCACCACAAAGAGGATTAACCCCGTGTATCCCACAGGTAAATCCAGCCCTGCACGGCCAAGCCGGCTTTGCTAGCGCGACCTCCTGAGCGTGGCACGGCCGCTGCAGCAGCAGGACTACGGAGCGGGCTGCAGCACCTGGTCTATTGCTTTTCCATCCCTGTCCGGCACCGCTCGTACACAGCTTCGCCTTTTGTGCCACGGCTGATGGCGTGGCACGGCTGGGGCCGGGGCGCCCCGGGGCCCCGGGCCTCACCAGGGTGG
>NW_010426658.1:7010-8413 GCF_000710305.1 Buceros rhinoceros silvestris | reverse complement strand
AGTGTGTCTCGGCCGCTGCTGCGCAGACGGCAATGCAGCAGGGATGGGACGAGGAAGAAGCCCACGGGATTAATGCTGGTTCCAGCCATTGCTGTCGCCTGCTGCTGGGCACCTGCAGGCCTGGGGAGCCCCCAAGACCCACAAGCAGCTTTCCAAGACTTATTCCCAGCCTGGGAAGGACCCCTCCTTGCCCATAGGGAGACAGAAGACAGGACGTCTCCACAGATACTTAATCATCTGCTCCAGCAGCCACCATCCTACAAAGGCTTGTCAGTCTGACACGAGGCACCTCCAGGCCCTCCGAGGGTGGCCACATCAGCTCTGGGGATGTCAAAAGGTCATCAGCACCCAGATGTGTGGCAGATGATGGCAATATAAGTGGCTTTTCCTGTAGCCCAGCCACTGATTCCGCTGGACCACAAGACACCTTCAGGAGCTTGGCCACTGAATACCAGCTGAATACCAACAGCAAATGCAAGGGGGGACAAGGGGTAAAAAAGAGGGAGCAAGTGTTGCAAAATAATTGCCTAGACATCCGACTGCAGCTGGTGTGTCCTGCAGATGCTCCTCCAGCCACCAAATGGCTTTGTACCATCTGCCAGCGAGAAAAACAGCTGCATATGCGCAAGCAACAAAACACACGGCAAACCTTAGGCAGCTCCTGCCTTTAAACACGGAGCTGTTAAACGCAAGAACTCGGCTGCTAATTATTGAGTTCAGACTCCAGAGAGCCCAGTGTCACCCTTCGGGCTTTGCAGCTGCTTCTGCGGCCGGTTCCGGGAGCCTCTGGCCTGGCTGTCCTCAGGAAGCCTTTAGATTTCAGCAGACATGACACTAACGATGTCCAGCAAGCAAGTAAACGATAACCGCTCGCCTCAGCCAGCTCCAGCCACCCCTTCGAACAAGCACTTAGGAAGCCTTTAGATTTCAGCAGACATGACACTAACGATGTCCAGCAAGCAAGTAAACGATAACCGCTCGCCTCAGCCAGCTCCAGCCACCCCTTCGAACAAGCACTTGCCTCCCTGGGACTGGGACAGTCCTACGCGGTTAGAAATAGTTCAGCTGTGCGTCTGCGCGGCAGAACACGACAGAACACGACACGAACTGCTTTAGCGCTACAGCGTGATACTGACGTGGGGAGACCAATAGCAAAGAGGTACCATGTGCTTCTTCAGTTTGGGAAACAGTTTGCTTAAAATCTGCTCGTGGTGAGCTTGGAATCTCTGCAGCTTCGGGAACCCCGGAATGAAAAAACCTTAACGAGAAAAGAGGAGAGAAACAGTCAGAAAAGCTCTGGAGCAGTCACGGGGCGGGCAGATGTTCTAGAAACACATCCCCTGCGCTACCTGCCCGTGCGGCGGCTGGACCACACCGCGCCCAGCTACCTCCCGCCGCATCCC
>NW_010426658.1:6218-6878 GCF_000710305.1 Buceros rhinoceros silvestris | reverse complement strand
ACCTCCCGCCGCATCCCCCAGAGCCCAGCCATCACTGCATCCGCGGGCAACAGCACCCTCCAGAGCAGCCCCAGCGCTGCAGGGCAGACCCACCACCACCACCCCACTGCCGAGACCTCTCCCAACACCCCTCGTGCTTCCCAAGGTTCAGAGAAAGGCTGATGTTTGATGCCCAGAGGCTGGTGGAGTGCCCTGTGATCTGGCAGGACTATGTTTAACCCCCTCTGGAGTCACCGAGCTGCGAGGCTTAGCCCTCTGCTCGTACAAGAACCCTGTGTGCACAGACTGGTGCCAACCACAGGCCGGAATGATCCTTACTGTGTTTGAAGGAAAATAACACAGCGCACGGGGTGGAATTACATCTTCATAAAAACCCAAGGGCACGGAGCTCGTGGCATGCTAAAAACGGCGCTTTACACGATGCTCTTGGAGGTACTTCTGTGAGATTTCTTAAAAGCTCATAACCCGGAGTTAATTGCTTGCCAGGGGCACTCCAGGGGAAGACGGCACCTCTCTGAGAGTTAATTACTAGAGCTCAGCGCCGATAAACCACATTTTCCTCTGATGAACTTGTCTGCCTCCGAGAGCGAAGTTCAGCTCCGCAGTCAGCTGTGTCGGCGCATAATTAAGCCGTAGAGCTTTCAGTAAGTATGTGAGGAG
>NW_010426658.1:5789-6021 GCF_000710305.1 Buceros rhinoceros silvestris | reverse complement strand
CGCCCCCCGCCCCCCCCGCCCCAGCCGTACCGTGCATGGCGTGCCGCTGGTTGGTCAGCAGCTGCGCCAGGGCCCAGAACGCGTCCTCTTCGTTCAGGTACATCAGGAGGATGGCGGCGATCTGGCTCATCCCCTGGCAGTAGCTCACTTCCTGCAAGAGCCAAGAGGGGCACACGTGCTGCCGCGCCGTCGCGCCCACCACCACGCTACAGCTGCAGAACTGTCCGGACAG
>NW_010426658.1:5245-5496 GCF_000710305.1 Buceros rhinoceros silvestris | reverse complement strand
CTCTGAAGGTCAGCTTGCCCAACGCCAAAGAGATGACAAAGAGACATCTTCAACTAGAGCAGGTTGGTCAAAGCCCTGTCCATCCCGGAACGCTTCCGATGATGCGTTCATCTCTGGGCAACCTGTTCCAGCGTCTCGGCACCCCCACTGTAAAACATTTCTGCCTTATACCCACCCCAAACCTCCCCCCTTCCAGTTTAAAACCATCACCCCTTGTCCCGTCACCACAGGCCCTGGCAACGAGTCCGCCC
>NW_010426658.1:4714-4934 GCF_000710305.1 Buceros rhinoceros silvestris | reverse complement strand
CTCTAGTGGGTTCTCCAGCGGGAGGCGAGGGGCTTGCAGGCAATGACCCCCCCACGCCGCCGCACCCCCCCAGCCCTGCTCAAGCCTGGAAGGACAGAAACCCCAACCTAGGAGGTGCCTACAGCTGCTTCAAGGAACGGGGCCAGAACCTGACGGACCTTCAGCCAGGAGGCCTGGAAAGCCGCCAGGCAACCCCTCGCTCTTTGCTGACACTCGCCCA
>NW_010426658.1:4148-4503 GCF_000710305.1 Buceros rhinoceros silvestris | reverse complement strand
CAACTGGGCAAAGAGACCTGCACCGCCCGCGAGTCCTGCAGCAACCTGTACAAACCAGTAACGGGCCTTCACACAGGAATTACCGCTGGTTAAGCGCACACGAACATACACGTGTACTCAGAGATCGATACACACGAGGCTCTTCTAAAAATCTTTAGAATATATATATACGTATAAAGCCAGCACTCTGCGCTTGAACTGGCCAATCTCACTACTTACGGTGTTGTAGATGGAGTACGCCGACAGCACGTGGAAGAGCGCCTGTTGCCTGGGGAGAAAGAAGGGGCTTGGAACACCCGAGCGCCAGGTCTCCAGCTCTCTGCGCACACCGACACGAAGGCGAGAGCCGAGGCGC
>NW_010426658.1:3264-3999 GCF_000710305.1 Buceros rhinoceros silvestris | reverse complement strand
AGCGGGGCACATGGGATGGTACACCTCCTCCTTCGGGGGTTCCCCAGCGGCCCTGCGGGGTGGGCTGACGCGGGCTGCTGGAGAGAGGTGCACGTCCCTGCTCGTGCTGCTCCGCACACCCGCTCTTCGGGTTCGGAGTGGTGGTGGGTTTTTAATAGACCTGCAACCACCCAGGCATCAAGTGTTGGACATCGTGGGGGAAAGAACTGCCACTGTTCCATGAGGAGGCTCCTTCCTCCCTTCCCTCCTTGCTGCAGGAGTCAGCACCACTCGGGTACGCCGGGCAGGCTTCCTCGCAGACCGTACGTCCCTGCAGGGCAGCCAGGGGTGATGCACCCGCGCGGCAAAGGCACTTTGTCAAACCTCTGCAACCCTGTCTGTTGTGAGGCCACGTCTGTCCCATTCCACCCAGCTCCTGACAGACCCCCCCCCCACCAGCCCAGCCGTCCCAAACCGAGCCCTCTGCAGCTGCAGCCCGAGCACCCTGGGGGACAGCAGGCTCAAGACCTGGGGGCTGACCGTGCTCCAGCGTGGACCTGTCCAAAGAGAGAGCCGCAGCCCAGCACCTCTGGGTCGTACCCTGTGCGGATGGTTTGTGGAGCAGGCAGAGATGGCCTTGCTCTCCTGAGAGCTGCTCTGAGCCAGGGGGTTGCTGGCCACCCCGTCCAGCTCGTCCCACGCACACCCACCAGCACTGGCACCTGCACCGCCACGTGAAGCCCCTGCTACTACCTT
>NW_010426658.1:2691-3000 GCF_000710305.1 Buceros rhinoceros silvestris | reverse complement strand
CACACCCCCCAGCACTGGCCCCTGCACCGCCACGTGAAGCCCCCGCTACTCACTTCACCCCGTAGCGATCCCGGAACATGATGTGGTTTCGGAAGGTGCGGTTATCGTCCAGATCGATCTGCTTGATTTCCGAAGAGAAGCTCTTTGCTTGTTCCTTCATTTGCTGGAAGGGAGCGGGGCAGACAGGAGGGAGTCAGACACCGCCTCAGCCCGCACCTCTCTCCACGCAGCGAGAAGGTTTCCGGCAGTGGAGGTGACCGCTGGCGAGCGGCACAGAGCCATGGCAGAGCGACCTGGACACCGCCATCC
>NW_010426658.1:455-2571 GCF_000710305.1 Buceros rhinoceros silvestris | reverse complement strand
ACGGCCCAGGGCGGGCCACCCTGAACCCCGCCACCCTGCCACGATCTGCAGCCCGCTGGCGCATCCTGGGCCCTGGGCCACGCTGCTGACCCAGGGACACGGGGACACCCCCACGTGCACACGTGGCTGCAACCCAGCCTTCGCCCATCTTCCAGCGCAGACACCGAGTTTTCGGAATCTAAAACCCGTACAATTAAATCCCACCCTGATTCCTTTCGATTTCTTCGCGGTACGCAGCCAGGCTGTCCAAAAGCATCGAGACCTCTGTGGGGGCTCAAGGAACAGCCAACACGCAGACGTACGCACCGGGTCCCTGAGCTGCTCAGAGGCTCGGTCACGATAAAGTCCAAACTGTTATGACGGGCTCTGTGATCTCCAACTACTACTTCCCTGCAGAGGAGAATCATCTTAGGTTTAAGGAGTTCCCACTAGCAAAGCGGTTCTGGGGTGTTCCCTTGGACTGGTGCTAATTTTAAGGAACTGGGAGAGGCCGGAACAGAAGCTAAACTCAACTCCAAGAATCCCCATGTTCCCCCCACGCTGGCTCATCACGTAAGGCAGCACCACACAGATAAAGGACCGAGGTCTGCTGCAAAATAAGGAAATCCGAGCCCAAGCTCAGCCCACCTCAACCAGTTGCTCCCTCCAGATGCTGCGTGGACGAATCCCACTGCAGTCCCACTCGTAACCCACTGCTCAGCCCCGCGTGTGCGGGCCAGGACCATCCCACTACAGCCACGCATCTCCTCCCACGGCCTTTCGATACCACTGGGGATCGTGCCTTCCTGCTAGAACATCTCCAGGGTTAATCACATTAATAAACTACGTTCTGTGACTGTCTGAGGCAGCCTGAGGTCCACGGGCAGGACAGGGCAGCGCAGAGGAGCAGCAAGCCTCGTGCCTGGAGCCCAGAGTCAGGACCCTCCTTGCCCACAGGGAGACAGAAGGCAGCACGTCTCCACAGACACTTAACCACCTGCTCCGGCAGCTGCATCCTAGAAACACTATCGTGTCACTCTGACACGGGGCACCTCCAGGCTGCTGCTGCCCTCCCGAGGTGGCCACGCCAGCTCTGGGGACGTCGCAAGGTCATCAGCACCCAGATGCATCAGCACAGCCAATGCTCAGGGCAGACCCAGCACCTCGGGGATATTAACTGCAGCCTCGAGAGCAGCTGGATGGACGAGCAGCAGCGCGGGTGCTGCTCTGAACTATCGCCTGCACGAGACACGGGAGGATCAAAGTGCCGACGGAACGAAGATGTGATGAACAACCTCCTTTCCTCACTGCAGACCCCTGCTCTCTGCATCCTCCAGCTCCCGCCCTCCGTAACGCCCGCAGACTACCTGAGACAGGACGACTGTGCATACGCCCCGGGTCACTGCGGTTCGAAATTCCCTGCCAGAACAACGCTGAACTCTCCCCGGGACTGTCAAACCCTGTCGGGGGTGTTTTAATCAGGCACCGAACAGCAGGCAGGTTGTGCAGCACCCTGTCACCTCCACGCACCCAGGAGGCTTTACTCATTCTGCAGATGGCAAACAAGGAGCCCAGGGTGGGCTGTTCTCCTTTTTTCCCGTTTCAGTAACCTGGGGACCCCACAGAGGCTCTGCTGAGCCCTTGAGCCCTGTGAGCCGGCGGCAGAGCAAAGGCCGGGAAGCTGGAGGTCCCGTCCCCGCGACCTTTCACAACGCAGTAGGTAAAAGCCTGCTCTGCCCCACGGTCAGCTCGTTTCTCCTGCCACCTTCTCGGCTCTCCTCAAGCCCTCTCGGTTGTGGCTGTAAGACAGAGGCAGAGCATCACACTCATGCTGAAACCAAGAGTGGCCCATCCCATGGGAGCTCCTGCAGCACCAGGGACAACTGAGCACCCGTGGCCTTGAGGAAGACTCAGCACGGAGGGGACCTGGCGGACAGCTGGGGTAAGGTGAAGCGCTGTGGAGGCAGCCGGACCAGCCTTTTTAATCACACCACTCCAGAGGCCACACGGACATGGGGAGCAAGGCATCCCGCCAGGCTGGAGAAGCAGCTCCTCTGCCAGCCCAAGTGCGGGGGACATCTCTAGAGATGTCCCATCTCTACAAAGGGAGCTGTGGGCATTAAAAAAGACAAGTGTT
>NW_010426658.1:0-305 GCF_000710305.1 Buceros rhinoceros silvestris | reverse complement strand
CCGCAGGCACACGCAAAAGCCAGGCTGTTGTGCCACCGTTGATGCCCCCAGGAGCACATAGGAGGACTAAGGAGGTGCCTTAGGACCAGCCCCTCCAGGACACAGGGCTGGGGCTGAGGCTCAGTCCCTTCTTGAAGGCAGCAGCCCTCTCCCAGGACCTGCGCGGAGCCTCCTCTGGAGGACCCCGGGGCGAGCGAATCGCTGGCAGCAGGTGGCACCAGAGAAGAGGCAGGTTGAGAGCGTGGAGGGTCCGCACCCAGCAAAGCCACCAGCCCTGAGGCTGCTGCTTATCGCGGACACCTCCG
>NW_010426657.1:4014-4428 GCF_000710305.1 Buceros rhinoceros silvestris | reverse complement strand
CCGGCTGTGCCCCATCCCGCAGCCCACTCCCCAAGCCATACCCCATCACATACCCCATTTCCTTTCCCTGTACCCCATTCTCCAGCCCATACCCTCTCCCATACCCAATTCCCGCTCCCTATACCCCATTCTCCATCATGTACCCCATTGCCCATCCCATAACCCATTGCATAGCCTGTTCCCCATCCCATACCCCTCCCTGTACCCCATTCCCCACCCCATACTCCTGCTATACCCGTGCTATGACGCCTGATACTCCCTACTCTACCCCTACTCTACTCCACCCTGTACCTCTTCCTGCACCCCGCATCCCTGGGGTACCCACAGCCCATCCTGTCCCCAGCGCTGTGCCCCGCTCCCCGGCTGCGCAGTGTGGGGTGGATGGTGAGGAGCAGCGGGAAGGGGAAGGGGGGC
>NW_010426657.1:2084-3860 GCF_000710305.1 Buceros rhinoceros silvestris | reverse complement strand
TGGTTTGCAGGGTGTGGGGTTTACAGGGGGAGGGTTGGTGGACGCTGTCCAGGAAGGCCAGGAGAGCAGGGGCAGATGAGCAGTCACCACGGCATGGCACAGCTCGCCCTGCTTGTCCTCAGCCTGGGGCAGTGCTCGGCCGGGGGACACCAGCCTGGGCAGGAAGAGAAGCAGCCCCTGACTGTCCCCACACTGTCCTCTCACTGCCCCCACACTGTCTCCTGACTGTCCCCACGCTGTTCAGCTGCCAGGAGAGCCCGTATCACATGGTGTCACTGGGATTCCCCTGGGATGTCCTTCCCAGCCCTCCCTGCGGGAGGGTGAAGCTGTGGATCCTTGTCTTTCCCGTCCCTCTGGCCAGTGGCAGTGACTTTGGCACAGGTCCTGAGGGAGCCAGCACCCCATGTCCCCCTCCATGGGTGACCTCTCTGCAGGGTGACCTGTGGTGCAGAGGGAACTTTAGGGGGCTGGGGCTGTCCCCGTGTGCCTGTGGCCGTGCAGAGGAGGAACACCTGGAGGGCTCCGAGCACAAAATGCCACCAGCTCCCTCATCCTGGCCCTCGGGTCAAGACTTCCTCTCCCTCCTCTCCTTCCTCTCCCTCTTCTCCTTCCTCTCCTTCCCCTCCCTCTCTGCCACGAGAAGCGGTGAAACAGTTAAGCAGCTGAGTGCAGTTTTTTTCTATCATCTCCATCAGTTCCGAGAACAAGGAGCCCAAGCAGCCGAGGTCGATACCTCGGCCCCAGGCACCCTGGTTCTTCCCGGTGCTGCCTCCCGCACTCCACCGCAGCCCAGTGAGGAGCAGGGCGGGCGCCGAAGACGACTGCCCACTCTGGCCACATTTGGGACCCATTTTGGCTACTTCCCTCTCAGAGGTTTCACACTCCAAAGGGCAGGGGAGAATTTATGACCCCTGAAAAGGGTTTTCCTCATTTTCCTAGAATGGGTGTTTAACCCTTTCCTGCTGGGGCTGAGAAAGAGAGCTGGTGGTGGGATGTAACCTCGGGGGACCTGGGAACACGGCTGCCACGGGAGATGTTCCCAGGGGGGATGCCCGGCTGCCTGCGTCACCACCGGGACCTGGCAGCGCCCCTTCCCCGCTGCTCCCTTGGCCGGACCGCAGCACATCGCTGGTTTCCAGTGCTGGTGAAGGATTCAGATGAAGTGCCCGGGAAGACAGTGCCTCTATCCACATCTCCTTCACCTTATTTTTAGTTACGTTATGTAAGTTCTTCGCTACGTCATGGATGTGGGGGGTTCTTGCATCTAATTCCAGTGTGACAGCCCAGCAATTCAAACAAGCTGTTCCTCTGGTGAAGGAGATAAAAGGATTTGTAATTTCTCATAATAAAAGAGGCCTTTTGGGACGCCCCTCCGAGAATCTCTCACATCTAGGCCTGCTCTCAGACAGCCGCTCCACTTTCCTGCCATCCCCTGCTTCTCCTTATTCCCAGGAAATCTGAGTGCTGGAAAGCTTTGTCCCTTGTACCCCCCTGCTCCCAAGGTGAGCCTTCGGCTGGGCGCAGCCAGCGAGTCCTCGGTCTCACACGAAGCAGCAGATTTGCCAAATTAGAGTGGCTGCTGCCTTTGCCCATGCCAGAAAGTCTTGGTTGGCAACAGCTGCCTGGGGCTGGCCCAGCTGCCCAGGGCTGGTCCATGATGCCCGGGGCTGGTCTGTGATGCTCGGGGCTGGTCTGTGATGCCCGGGGCTGGTCCATGATGCCCAGGGCTAGTCGGTGATGCCCGAGGCTGGTCGGTGATGCCCGAGGCTGGTCTTT
>NW_010426657.1:1599-2009 GCF_000710305.1 Buceros rhinoceros silvestris | reverse complement strand
TGCCCGGGGCTGGTCCGTGATGCCCATGCCCACAGCAGAGCTGCTGCCCCAGCCGCCTGGAGCACCTTGGGAATTCACGGCAGAAAAATCTTGCTGTTGCCTCGTGCCATAGCATTGACTTTTTTTTTTATTATTATTTTTTTCTGCTGTTGGTGCTGGCTGCCTTTTTGTCAGGGTGATTCACTCCCCAGGGCTGGGCGGCAGCTGGAGCGTGCCCAGGGTAACCATGGTGGCAGAGTCCCTGGTGGGTACCCAGATCCCCATGGCACCTCCCGGGGCTTCTCGCACCACCTTCCACCATGGGGGTTGCGCCAGAGGAGCAAAATCCAGTGGGTGCGACGTGGGAAACGCACCACACCGGCCCTTTAACACAAGCAGGATGCCGAGGCAGGAGGCCGTCCCTGAACGAC
>NW_010426657.1:871-1506 GCF_000710305.1 Buceros rhinoceros silvestris | reverse complement strand
CCACCACACCGGCCCTTTAACACCAGCAGGATGCGCAGGCAGCAGCCCTGCCCTGACCTGCCGACGTCTCTGCTAGCCCTGGAGCTGGCACCCATCCCCATCCCAGGAGCAGCCCCTCCCCTTTGCAAAATTGGGGTGTCTCCCTGGGGTGACGGCGCACGCGTGGCACCTCCAGCCCTGGGTGGAGCGAAGTTGCTGTGGCAACACCAGCTTATGCAACCCCCCTGCTTGGCTGCAGGTGTGGGGAGGAAATTGTGCTATTTTTGAAGTTTCGTTAGGTTCCTTCTTAATTACCAGCATGGCGCCACACCCGCTCTCCCGGCCAGGTCACAAACGCCGAGGTGGGGCAGTGGTGGCCAAGGGCAGTGGCAGCACGGAGGGATGGTGAGGGCCGGCGGCTCCCCTGGGCTGCCAGCGAGGTGGACACGCGCCCCCCAAAATGCCTCCACGGGCAGGTGCGGTGGCTGCCCAGGGAGGGAGAAGGGACAGTGGAGCTGCCCGGGGTCAAAGGGAGCTGCCGTGTCCTCAGCACCTCAGGAAAGTCTCCTGCGACACAGGACAGAGAGGAAAAATAGAGGTTCATTATATCCCTGATGCCTTTGAAGGGCACGTGTCACCGGGCGGTACGGCGCGGA
>NW_010426657.1:0-702 GCF_000710305.1 Buceros rhinoceros silvestris | reverse complement strand
CAGCCCCCCCGCCATGGGGCACGGGTGGGTGAGCTGGGAGTGGGTCCAGGTGGTGGCTCCTGCTCCTCAGCACCTTGACAGCAGCTGGATGGTGTCAGAGGCCGAGCAGGGAACCAGGTGCCTGGGCAGGTTCCAGGAGGCAGAAGCTGCCTCCATCCCTAACTCACTGGCTTGTCCAACCTGGTCCCACGGCGGGGATGGGGATGGAGGCCACCCCTCTCCCTGCGCAACCGCACCTGGGGCTGGCAGCCCTCAGTGCCCCTTCCCCTCCTTTCCGACGCGGGTGGGGAGGAAAGGCTGAACTCCTACAGCCCCAGCAGTGCCCGCTGCGAGGAGCCTGGCTCAGGGCGGGCACGTACCTGCCAGCGGCAACTTGTTCATGAGGCTACAAGAAACTCCTGTGCTTTCTGTCCGGGGCAGATGGCTTCCCCACCAGCGTCCTGCCACTCTGCTGCCGCTCTGCTGCCGCCGTGAGCCCTCTCCATGCTGCACCGGGAGTTAATTAGTTCTAAAATAATTTAAATGTGATTTTTCTGACATCTGGGATGTCACTGGGGAATCAGGTCGGAGCAAACCCAACCCACGAGGCCAGGGTGTGCACTTCCCATCCCCCTGGCTCAGCCAGGGCTCCTGCCTCCCCGCCGAGCAGGCGGCGGTCCCCTCCTCAATGCCACGCTGGCCCCCCCCCAGGGTCTGGCCCCC
>NW_010426656.1:0-3307 GCF_000710305.1 Buceros rhinoceros silvestris | reverse complement strand
TTTTTCTCGTGATCTGAAGACTCATTCTAACACTACCTCTTTTTAACTGTGTAGTCCATACAGTACCAGAAAATAAACCCCAAAATAATTTTATATTAAAACTATTATGTAGCTCTTCTAAAGAACCATTCCCCAAACCAGTCATTCTACTTCAAATTCACAGCCTCTCCTTCCCTTCTAGAAAAGACTTCATGCCATGACAAAAAAACCACTACATTTGATTTTCTAAATATAGTCTTCCAAACTAGTTTGTAATCACTTCATCACCTAATAGGCTTCAAAACAAAGAAGTGATACTAGACAGCAATCAGATTTTCAGCCTGAAGGGAGGAACCAGTCTCAGAATGAAACAAAACCAGAGATGTAGGAGCTTGTATTCAATGTATGATCTCTTAAGAACGCAGTGCTGCTTTAATGTATGCAGCAGTTGTTCCACCTGCTCTGCAAGTAGAATATTTATTTGCTTAACAGATTCTAAATAAAAACTGCAATCAGTCACCACAGAAATTGCACATCATTACATAACAGCCAATGATTGATTACCAGATGCAGACACTGAACTGGATTCCTACTTTTGTTTTTCACGAGCAGCAAGATAGCTTTTCACTCTCACATGCTACCTAAAATCTAGTTCCTTTCCTGCCTTTCTTAAGGCTCTACAATTATCATTCAACTTATTATACTAAAACGACTTCAATTGCTGTTTAATTGTGAAAGGTTTTTATGATGTCTGGTTCCCATTGAGAATTTTAATTATAGGGCAGAGGAACAAATCCATACTTGCTTCACTTCCCCTGTCCCAATTATATGACCTACCCGGTACGTTAACAGCTTTCTTTTTTTGAGATAGTAGAGTGTCAAGAAATAGCCAGATTGTTCTCAAACCATAACACAGGATCTTCAGAATTCACAGTTGTGTATTTGATGCTACAAACGATATCCCCTTTTTTCAGAGTTCCATTTTTGTAAAACTGAGAACACTTTTAGGCAACGACTAAATCCCGAGTTTTATTCTTACAAAATAGAAGCCTGCTTTGTAGTGGTTTTTGAAGAGGAAAGAGAAGCAAGAAATACCACACAGAAACATATCATTGACCTAGTGTCTTGTCTGCAAAAATTGCAATGGCTCTTTGCCCCAGTCTGACTTCTATAATGCTTTACTGTACACATGTCCCTCTTCTGTTTTTTTTTTTCAGCTTATTCTTTCCCAGGTGATCTCTTACCCCCATCCCAAAGTCCCAAAAGAACACAATGTGTTTTGATGTTACTGCACTGCTTACAGGCTATTGTTCTTCCTCACAGTGAATCCACCTTGTCTACTTAATCCTAAATTCTGTTAGATAGAGTCTCTACGCTATTCTGTGTTTATACAATGCCCAATAAAATAATTATAAACAAACAAACAAATATCACCAGTTTTGGATGGTCTTTTAACACACAAAAGGAAGTCATATGGTCTGTTTGAATGCATTTGGCCTCTGATTTTTAAACCGGGTTTACTTACCCCACGATAATGACTGGCTCTTTTTTCTTCTCTAAATTATCTTATCTTTTCTTACCTGAAGCAAAAAATAGTCATTCTTTGCTACTTCCATGTGGTCAAGCAGATCTCCAGTTGATTTTTATGACTCTGAAAAAGACATTAATTTCATTTTGCGTTCTACATAGAAGAACAAATCAACGAAACTTAATAGCAGACTAACTACTAAATCCTATGCAGTTGTTTTCAACCTAGGTGACTGGTGCAACATAACTTTCTAGTTTTCTGTTTAATTCCTCAAGTAAATACATAAAATGACAAACCAACAGAGAAATGGAAATCTTTTCCTAACTGGAGGGTATGTTTTTTGTTTGGTTTACTTTTTCCACTAGAAAAAACAACTACGAAAATAAGAACAGCTACATTTACTAAATTTGTTTGTTTAAATCATAGGACAATGGACGATATGGGCTCTATGTGAAATGGCCCCACATGCAACACAGAAACTGTGGAATAAGAGATAAAAAACCCCCTTTGGGTCTTGAAACCTGGGACTTAAGAGCTTAAATAACACAGACACAGAATTATAGAGCAGGGAGAAAAGCAGGTGGCCAGAAAAATGAGTTGTCTCCATACAGTTATCTCAGTTTCCAAACATTAGATAAACTAAATTCCAAAGAGATACATGAGAAAACGAAGTCTAAATAATATGAGTTTTCATTGGTTTCTTTTACACACATGTACACTCTGCTATCAAAAACAAGAGTTTACTTAACTTTCAAAGACCGAATTCAGCACATATTATACACATAGTAAGTAAAAGGGGGGCACTTGACTACCTTAACATGTTGTTGTTGACTGCCGGAGGAAGAAAAACAGAACATGCCCACAGGGTGAGATTAATATTGTGTGCTGCAACATCATACCTTTTGTTGTTGTTGCCTCCTACACACAACGGTTTATTGCAAAAATTGTCTTTTGCCAATTGAAATAATCAGTTTGGACAACTGTGATCTCCTCTTGAGCATATAACACATCTTATAGCTGGCAAATCTGCCTCAAGATTAATTTTGCTAAGACTGTAATTACTAGATTAATTATTAATCTTAAATTTGATTAATGTAACTAAACTTACCTTGTCCTAAAGAAAGCATCCATCTATGTAAGTGAGTAACAAATCATAGAAGTTATCAGCTCCTGAACTGCTTTAATTTAAACTCGATGTTACTTGTTTGGAATTTAAGCAAGTATATTAGCCTGAAACTCGAAACAAGGGTGGGAAAAGGAGTACGAGCAGAGCCAAAATCAACAACTAGGCAGAACATTTAACAGAAAGAAAATCCAGACATGCCAAGAAATAATCAGTGAGCATTAAATATTTTAACAATCAACAGGTAGCAAAACTTCTTCACAGCTGAACTGGATTTTAGGCCCTGTTTGGCAGCTGGGGCCAGGCAGGCCCCTCTCCACCGGGTCCAGCCCAGGCCAGCTCTGCAGCACGGGAAACACCCGGTTGCCAGCTAGCACCTAGTATTTATTTTCTGTTCCAAGCCTCTTCTCTGGATGCCCTGCCACCCTCTGGTCTCCACCCTTTCCTTCATTGGCATTTTTCTGATAAATTGTTATGGCTCTCCCCCGAATTCCAGCTAAATAGCCAAATGTCCACATCTTTAAGAATTCGAGGCACTCTAAATACCCCTTCTCTCAATTTCAATGGGAAAAAGATTAAATAAAGGAGTTTCTCAACAGCTTTTCTCCTTTCGCCTGGCCGCAGGGGAGGGAGCACCGCTCAGCTCCACAGGGGGATGATGAGGAGCCACTTCCCAC
>NW_010426655.1:0-8086 GCF_000710305.1 Buceros rhinoceros silvestris | reverse complement strand
GCCGGGTGCTTGGCCAGTCCCAGAACAGAGTCGTCGTTTCCACGTAGTCTGGCTTAAAAAATAAGCATGTTTGAGACTGAAATCTGAGGGTTTTCCTGGAACAAACAAACCTTGCCTGTCCCAGAGCTCTCCAAACAAGGTCTCCTCGGGACGGGCAGGCAAGTACATTCACAGCCCAGGAATGCTGTTTTTACTGCTCCAGGCCACTCGTCAGCCGTGGACCCAAACCAGCCTCCCCGAGGAAAACACCACCATGTGCCTTCACTAGGGTCAGCCCAGACCGCCAGCGCAATCACTCGGCCTCGTCAGGGAGAGCTGATGTGTCCCCAACCAGGGAGAAATCCAGGGCTGGGGGTTTCCCAGGGTAGGATGGAGTGAGGTAGCACCTCAGCTGCTCCATGGGGAGACAACCATCACCTGCCCTTACACAGGTGGCAAAAAATGTGTGTGTTAAAATTTCCTTTGGAGAAATTGCTTAAAATGAATGACACCGCAACTCAAGTTAAACACATCCTGCAGGTTTGGGATGTGTCATTTCTGGGGGGAGGGATGAGCAAGAAATTTATTTCTGAAATTGTCTTTGACTGGAGCTGTGCTGGCACTACTCGTAAGTTCAGAGTGCCAACTCCATGCCTTCGGTGTGACTGTCCACGGAAAGGCTTCCAGAGCACAGACAGCTCCTTCAAATTGCCATGCCGGGGTTTAAAATGGGTGACAAAGCTGTTACAGGAATAGGCGTTGATTTAAAAGCAATTTAAGACTGATCAGCAGTTAGGAAAGATCATGAAGCACCACAGGCTATTTTAAATATAAATATATATATATACACACACGTTATATTTTTGTTGCCAGCACAGGTAATGTTACCTGCTTACTCCTCTGTTAGATTTACTAATAAATGAGATGGTGATGACTCCAGAGCAGAAAACAGACCCAGAGTAGAGCCTGAAGTTTGTCCTCCTTGTCCCAGAAAGACCCAACCCTGCTGCTTGGATGGGATTAAAAAAAACCAACCGCAAACCAACCCTTTCCTCTCTCCTGCCCCATCGCTCATCCTCACCTCCTCCCACTCCAGCCACTTGAGATCAGTTAGGGGAGAGCTTTCCCTCCCCTTCTTTGCCCAGAAAAGGCAAACACTGCTGACATCCCTTTGAGCCTTCCCGCAGAAGTGAAGCTGGGCACGGGCTCAAGCCGAGGCGACTCACCATGGTGCTCATGAGGATGTCGGTGCAGTCAGGGAGCTCGATGGCTGGGGCTGTGATTAAAGTGTTTGCTCCTCCCAAGTCCCCGTCCAGGCAACTGGCCGTTCGGAAGGGAACTTCATCCAGGTAGCTCATGGCCATTGCCTGATGTCTCACTGCTGGAGGAAGGGATGAAATAAAGCTGTAAAAGGCAGGACTGGCACCTCTGAAGTTGGGTGGAAGGAGAGAAAGATGAGCTGTTTCAATTGACAGCAGTACGAGATGCTGCCAGCCAAGTAAAAACCGCTGTGTATAATGCCCAGACCTGCAAAATCCTCATGACTGATAGCGGGAAGATTTGTCTGAACTAACCTCTGCTATTCTGAGCTTGAGCCAACAAGACCTGACCAAGCTTCCAGCTTCATCTGGCAGAGATCCTGAGTGGTTTCCTCCTCTGTTCCCACCTCTGTGCGTAGCCTGCTGCTTCCCATCCCTCCCCATGCTTCTCTCTCTCCCTTTACCAAGCCAGCGACAGACCCAGCACTTTTTCCAGTTAGGGGCAGAAACCGCAGCCAAATAGGACCCCTCGCAGGGCTCCCTGCTCCACATGAGCCGAGCAAGCGCCCATGGCCATGGAGCTCACAACGGTGGCTACGTGCTGCTAAGCTGTCAGACTGAGCTGGGGCTAGGGCATCCCCTCTAGGGCTGCAGCAACTTCCTGAGAGCCAGACAAGCAGGCCAGTGCATCAGGCAAGTGTCAGCATTAGAGAGATGTCGACTGAGCTGTTGTAAGGCCAGATTAGCTGTTAAGAACCACCCATTCATTTCAAGCGTGGCAATGGTTTTGAGATCAGGAATAGCACCTGATATAAACCTGATGGTTTTGAGATCAGGAGAGCCCCCAGCTCTGAATAAACGTCTCTATTTGGTGAACAGCCACTGCTCGCTGCATGAAGCCTCGAGTCCGCAGCTTCCCAGCGTGCAAAACTATTTCCTTTTACGTATCGTCAGCTGGCAAGAGCTGATGGTCAGGTTTCCACTGAGTCCTGGTACTGCAGCCTGTGCCTGTGCATCCCAAAGCCCTCAGCACTCCCCCTCAGGACAAACAGTGAATACCTGGGGTGACATCTCTAAGGACTTCTACTAATTATTAATTTTTTCCTTTAAAATGGCTTTTTGACAATGAGGACAAACACTCCACAAAAAGATAATAAGCAGGTGAATGTACACAAGGAAAAAAAGCTGCTTCAAGGCAAAAATAAGGCTCTATAATAGGAAATAGCATTTGAGGTCATTTCTTACGTTAGCAAAGGACTAACAAACTGCTTCCAGCCCACGAGTGAAGAGCGACACGTGCAATCGCTTGGCTCAACTGGGTTGTTCTCACCAGAATTAGGGGAGTTGTCACCCTCCTGCTTACGCCAGCAGCCCCTAATACCTGGGGCTGTAGCGCAGGCAGAGCCCCACACCAGCCCTGAGCTCCCGCACGTGTCCTGCTGCTGACACGCGACGCGGGCAACGTGTCAGGAGCCTGCACAGAGCCAGAGACCATCTGCTCCTTGTCCTAAGAGGGTTCAGCGCAGGTTAAATCCACGTCAGCGCTGACAAAGGCAATGCAGGGAAACATCTGGGAGTGAAGCTGCCTTCCCCAGCTTCTGAAGCCACTGTGCAGCCCCTGCCTGCAAGAGGACAGACCCTCCTCGCAGCTTGCACGGTAAATCAGCTCTTCCCCAGAGCTGGGTGGTACGAAGGAAAAGAGCATCTCGTTGTGTGTCACCTAGAACAGCTTTACTTGTTTTAAACACCGCTTAAGGGATGGAGAGGGGCAGGGAACGTGTCTGAAGCCACGATGAAGAACGTATGGGAAGATTATGGAACCATATCTCACTGTATTTCACTACATAAACACTGTGCTCTGGGGAAGACTCCCACAAGCATTAAATACCCAAACCACTACTCAGAAAAACAAAAGCACATTAGGGTGAGAAGCAATGAGAATGAAAACGCTACTCGACATGAGTAAAAGAGGGTCAGTCGTAAACACCAGCTCACACCAGAAAGCAACTCCTACAAGGGTTCTGACGCCACCTGCTTCACGCTGGCACTGTCACCTCAGAGGCAGAGGCTGGCAAACGAACAAATTCCTCTCAGGGAGAGGATGTGCCTCAACAGCATAAAAAACCTGAGCTGCACTCGGACCAGGGAAGGAAGAGGATGGATTTTACTAGTTAAGGTTTTAAAGATCCCTCTTTCACCCGTGGCTTCAACATCTTCCTCACTGAAAATATAAAACATTTTAAAGCAAATGTCATGAGGCACGAGCGAATACGTAGAACCAACCACAGAAAGCTCGAGGGACTGAAACATGCCTCAACGTTGGCATTTCCAGCTCCTGTTCTTATTAACAAGAGGAAGTTGTTCCTACCGTCAGGCGAAGTCATGGAGCATTTCTCGCAGCGCAGGGAGAAGGGGGCTGCTCCGACGCTGCCTGCTGATCCACTGCTCAGTTCTTCAGAGTTTTGCAGCGTCAGACCAGCGTCTGGGTTGAGCAGTTTGAGGATTATTGTAGCTTAAGTGGTTAGTCTGTCCCATCAGACACGCTTATGGGATAAGGAGCCCATTGACGCAGAGCATCCTCTGGTCACTAAAGCTTCCCCAACGTAAAGCCTTGTTTCTGCAGAGGGTTTTACGTTATCTGAACTTCTGCTTCTTCATCAGACCCCCCAGGGATCTGACCCAGCCATAGCAGTAACAAGGTTGAGAGGATGTACAGACAGGCCAAAGGAACTCCCTCCTCCAGACCAGCAGTTGTCTTTCTGCACTTCTGTAAGGCCTTTGACATCCTTCTCTCTGAATTGGAGAGATGGATTTCATGGGTGGACGAGAAACTGGTTGGATGGTGCATGCAGAGGGTAGTGCTTGATGACCAGATGGAGATTGGTGGCAAGTGGTGTCCGTCCCTCAGGGGCCCATACTGGGACCAGTGCTGTTTAATATCTCACCAATGACATAGACAGTGGGATCAAGTGCACCCTCAGCACGTTTGCAGATGACACCAAGCTGAATGGTGCAGTTGACACGCCTGAGGAACAGGATCCATCCAGAGGGATGTGGACAAGCTGGAGAAGTGGGGCCATGTGAATCTCATGAGGTTCAGCCAGGCCAAGTGCAAGGTCCTGCCACTGGGTCAGGGCAAGCCCCAGTATCAGCACAGGCTGGAGGATGATGGGATTGAGGCAACTGAATTGAGGCGATTACCTTCACGAGGCCATTCAAGCCTCTTCCATGAATTACACGATGCCGCGACGCAAAGAGATAGAGGAATTGGAGATTAAATCCATCCCCGTGCATTAGGGCTAAGAAAGAAACACGACCGCAGCTCCGGGACGATGCCACGACAATGGGCACAGACCCACAGGGCCCACGGCTGTTCAAGTCAACTGCCAGAACACAGAAGGATTTGGAATCAGATGCCTCAGTTGCCTTGTAGGAGGGAGAAGGTCTTTCACACAAACCTTTTACCAGCAATTCTCGCCACACTTGGGAGTCGTAGTTGAGGCCAAGTACTAAAACAAAACTCTCCCTCGGAGTAAAAACACTTAGAACACAAAAAATCCCATTTTTTACTATTTATTCTGTACAAAACCCAACTTACAAAACAGAGGTGCTTTTTTTAACCAGGTATTATATACACGCTCTGTCCATACCCAAATGGCTCCAGAGGCAAAAACAATCACAGCAGGTCAGACGACAGATTTTATAGCGGTTTTTTTCCCAGCAGGCTTATTCATCAGATTTATATATATCCACACGGCAGCCTGACCTACTTCACCACAACAGGGAATTTTTTCCATGTTGCGGTACCAGTTTTAGTCCACAAAAGAGAAAATGTCAACAGCTGCTTTGATGGACCCTGAAAACCCCTGACTTGTTTGTACTTCAGGGTTTGTTTAAACTTGGAATAGGTCTGTTTCGACACAAAAATCCAGGAACTATTTTGACAGCGATGCTTGACGTGCTTCATTGAAGAAGAAAAACATGTTTACTAATGATCTCGCTTCTTTTTTGTTAACTCTGTCTTTCTGGAGATTTCATCAGCTGGATTTAGGCTTGTAAGGATAAAAGTCACTCAAAATAGCATGTTAATATTGGCACAAAGAGCCTTGTCAGAGATGTTTATTAAGAATAAGATTTGTTAACAGAAACTGGCAGCAGGACAGTAATTCCACACCGCGGGAAGCCTCGAGCAGGTACTTCCCTGCAGAGTCAGATGGAAAAATCAGCGCTTAACACTTTTCTTCAAGACATTCCAGCTACTGAACAGAGGATGAGACTTCCTCGTTCCTTACGCAGCAATTATTCTGTCAACATTCCTCCTCAAATACTCCTCCAATGTTAAAATAATTCACTACCAACTCATCTGACAGCAGAGGCCCAGGTGTCGTTCGTGGGGAGACTGGGCAGAACCCATCCTGGAGGGATGCAGCTGCCTTCGGGGGGATCGGCCGGCACCAAGTACTGATCCCACTCGTGCCTTTAACAGAGAGAGCATCGTTTGAGGGGGGAGCTGGCACCACTCCGGTCAGGAGGTTTATTACACACCCACAGAGGTGTTTTTCCATACTGGTCAATACGTAAAACGCTATAAACTGTGCTCTGAAACTTCATCTTCAAAACACACATGTGAAAATTTTATGTACTGTTCTACTATGCAGGGACATGTGCATATGCAGTGCCCCTCTGCCTCACCCAGGATCCAACTCCATCAAGTGAGAAGCTTGATCCCTCGCTGAGAAAACCCAGGACAACCCCTTGTAAAACTGCATTTGGAAGTTAACGAACCAACAGGGACCCTGATTTTACAATCGAGAGAATTCTCATCATCTTTGGTAACAAAATAAAGACTTCGTGTGGTTTTACCTGATCTGGATTAGAGCTGCTACAGAGTGCTCAGCCTGTAAGTAATACTCTCGGAAGGGCTGCAAGAGGTGGGCTAGAGGGAACTCATCTGCGAAAACACAAACACAGGAACCGTTTGATAATAAATCGGAGAGACCTTCGATTCTAGAAAGCCTCAGAAGCCCCCAATTTGCCAGCTCTGCTGCTGCAACTTAAGATCCCTTCCCTGTGTAACACATGAAGGACTATTTGCACATTTGGCACATCTCACCCTCACCAGAGCTGCCGGGGCAAGTGAAGGCGAGCAGAACCCTCCCTGCCTCCATCCTCTAACCAAGGGGAACACACAGACACTGAACCTTTACAGATAACCCGAGTTGTACTTGTCAAATCACCAGACTAAAGCATCCATTAGATACTGGAATCTGCCGTCTATTCATTTTCTTCTCGCTTCAGCTTCATCTACGACCTCTTCTCGCAAAACAGTATGAAATCAGCTTGAGATGTACTAAGCCTGCGCTGAAGAGCTGGACAGCTCGTACACTGCTTATCCCACCTTCTCCTCAGTCCACATGTTACTCCAGTGGATGATTCCACCCTCTATTTCTGCGCCTGCATTTTAAACCCAGTGCCCAGGAGACAAAGGAGCGGTGTGGAACAACACTGTTAAGTACGGCACACAGAATCTACCTGGATCCCCAAACAGCTTGGAATCAATCTCGAGCTTCTGCTGTAGCAGTTTTTCCCTTTCCTTCTTCTGCTTCTTTTCCATTTCTCTCTTCCTTTCCTCCTCCTGTTCTCCCTCCAGCATCACTCTTAATGCTCTCTCCTCAGCTTCATACAGCTCTGTGCGGTTTTTGAGCAATGTTTTGAGACTCTCCACCTGAGTTTCAAATGCTTCGTCTGCGGAGGGGGGTGGACAAACACCTAAACAGAAAGAGAATAAATTTCAAATGATCAGGTTCACAAGGGGCTCCGTCATCGTTCTATCAAGAAAGAGCTCGGAAATGCAGGAGAACAACCACCATATTCAGCATTTTACAGCTCTTCTTGCCTAACAAAGTCACGAAAATCACAGCTTTTTTCAAGCCGCACCTTGCTGGTCAGCACAGCGCATCCACATCACCTTATTTCCCGCATGCACAACTAAATTACGGAGTCGTTTGGTAAAAATCTCATAATTAACCTTTCCTGCCCGCAGCCTCTTTCCTCAGTTTCCGAAGCTTTTCTAAGGCGCGCAGGATGTCCACCATCCTCTTCGTGTCTGCTTGTTTCTTCCGTACTTCTGATAAGACACTGTCTGCAGCAGCCTTAAGTTCTCGCTCCTATAATAGAAAATATCCCACATATGAAATATCCCGCAAAGACAAGGATGAAACAGTACTCAAAGAGATTTACAAAGCCCTGGAGACTGGAATAACTTCCCAGTAACTGGGTCACAGCACATGAGCTCATCCACCCAGCCTTGCCTTTTCATCAGAAAGCTAAATCACGACAGACTTCAGCAAAGAAAAAACAGAATGCTGCGCAAGCACAAATGTGGGGCAAACGGCTAATGAATTCATAAAGCCTGATAACCTTCAACCACAGAAAATTAGGAAAAAACCTTAACAACATAAACCATCCTGATTCTACAGCTCGGCAATTAAAGGCCACTAACACGCCACAGTCTGAACACAACACCCTTCCCAGCAGCTGCTCTGGACCATCCCAGTGGTGTGGGCACCCATCCACAGAAACCACTTAAACCTGTCAAGGCCTAGGCCATGAGCACGGCACAGCTGAGACGCCCACCAAGGCTTTTAAGGAAGAGGCTGGGCTGTGGCAAGAGGGAGTCTCCATGTGAGCCAAAGCCGTGCAGCACCCAGGCGGCACCCACCGACCCGCGGGGTCCAAAGGCAGGTGTGGGGCAGGCACAGCCCATTATCAGCAGGTCTCCCCCCACTCCACCACAGCGCCCTGTGCCCCGGAGTCCCCACCGCGGCCAGGGCAGCAGCATCGGGCCA
>NW_010426654.1:2925-4965 GCF_000710305.1 Buceros rhinoceros silvestris | reverse complement strand
AGGCTTGTGACTCCCACAGCGACATGTCATTGCCCCAATGTTTCTGGATGCCTTCCATGCCCCTACTGCCCTCCAGCCCCACCCCCAACCCAACCCCAACCCTCCCCAAGCGTGTTAGCTCCTAAACAGACCTCATCCTGACAGAAGCAGCTTCTCAGGGACTCCCCAGTCCACTCAGGGTGTCTTCTGGAGGTGGCATGGGCTACTTCTCTGCTCCCAGGTGTCTCCAACCACCCTGGGACAAGCAGAGGATGGCCCCGGAGGCCAGCTATTGCTAGCAAGATGTGGAGCACTGGCATTTGCAGGGGATATTGTCTTCAACTGGGGATAGAGAAGACCCCACAGGAACAGCTGACAGTAGCTCCCAGGCACCCGTGATCTCCGCCCAGGGCAGAGCTTGGGAATCCCTTTGAGCAGCACCAGCATGTGTCCAAAGGGAAGTGTCCAAGGAGAGAGCAAGGCTGCAGAGAGGTGAGTCCCAGCCAGTGGCTTTCCTGGAGCATCCCAGGAGCACAGGCAGTACTCGAGCTGGCAGCAGGGACAGGAATGGGGCCAGCTGCAGTCCAGTGAACCAGGTGCTCAGTCACCGATGAAAGCCAGTAGAGTGAGGCCATGGATAGAATACTGGCAAGGACCAAGTCCAGGCTTCAAAGCGCAAGGGTGTTGGTACCTTCTCTTCCACCAGTGACTATGCTGACCACCCCCTCTGGGACCAGGGACAAGTCCTTCAATTCAGGTGGGATGAAAATAACATCCAGAGATTTGATTTTATGGGAACAGCCACATGACACTTGAGGACTTGTCCCCATCCTACCAAGGGATCACTCACAAAGGCTAAGACCCTGGGGCAGAGGTGTTCAGGAACCAAGGAGCATTCCCAGAGTGATGGTCTCTCAGGGCCAGGGAGGTGTTTACAGGTGGGTCTCGTTCGGTTGCCTGGAAAAGGGGGTGACAGCCAAGAGGTGAAGTGGTAGCTGAGGTAGGGATGTCTGGGGTCCAGAGGACACCCTCTGGACCATGGGCAGTGAAAGGCGGGAGGGCAGGAAGCTGTGGGGTCAACTGAGTCAGGTGCGAGTCACGGCCAAACAAAAGGTGAGATGCCGGGATAAGAACGGCAGCTGACTCAGAGTTTCCACCTCTTTCAGAGGGTGACCACAGGGGATGGTCACAGACCAGCTGGGATCCCCCTTTGTGTGGAGCTGTCACTGTGAGGAGGTGGCAGTTGCACCCTGATGCCTCTGGGACCCCAGAGTCCAGACCTGTGGTGGGGAGCAGCATCCAGTGTCACCCCACCTTTTCAGCACCGGAGTCCTATGGCATGGAGGGTCCCAGAGGATTCCAGCAGGAGCCCAGCAGCCAGCCTGGGAACCTGGGCTGAGAACCTATACCTCCCTGGAGCACCCAGGCAGAGGCTGTTTGAATTAAATAGGAGAGATTTCCCCCTTATTAGCGGGCTATTAATCACATTCAGTTTTTTTAAACTGAGCTGTTGCACAACAGGTTGAGTAACAGCCTAATAACAGGCTGTAAATCTCAGTTTGCTCTCCGGGAGATTACAGATGTTAATAACAGATAATGACCCACAACTCACAAGCTGCTCCTCTCCCCCGCCCCTTTGATCCCTCTGCTCTGCCCCTTACGATACCCATCCCCCAGGATGGAGCAGGCTGCAGGGAAATCCCCCAAAATGTGGAACATCAGCTAACTCCCCCGGCAGCATCACCGAGCACAGCTGAGGCCCCACTGCCCAGCCATGCCTGCAGAAAACAGACCCCACTAACCACAGCTTCTCATGCAGCTCCCTATCGCCACCCGTGCTGTCACCCCTCCAGAGTGCTGGCTTTGGGCTCCTTGGCTGCATGCGCTGGTTCACATG
This sequence comes from Buceros rhinoceros silvestris, assembly GCF_000710305.1. Taxonomy (NCBI): domain Eukaryota; kingdom Metazoa; phylum Chordata; class Aves; order Bucerotiformes; family Bucerotidae; genus Buceros; species Buceros rhinoceros. Next base: position 3,089 of record NW_010426654.1, on the reverse strand, counting down.
ACCCACCTCTAGCCATGGGAACACAGGGAGCACCAAAGCATCAATGACTGTGCTCCTGCAGCCTGGGGGTGCCAGCTGGGAGCTGGTGCAGGTCCCTGGCAGCTCAGGTGCCCACAAGACTCATGCGGGCTGGCTGGGGCAGGGGCGGGGGTGCCCGCCGCGGA
>NW_010426654.1:533-2859 GCF_000710305.1 Buceros rhinoceros silvestris | reverse complement strand
CCCACAAGACGCATGTGGGATGGCTGGGGCGGGCAGGGCTTGGCCTCTGCTCTGCCAGCCCCAAGCCTTCCTGCTGCCAGACTCTGGGCGTAAATCCCCCTATCTCAAGTCCTCCCTGCTATCGTCAGTCTAGGGGTCTGGGCCTCATGCATGGTCCCAAGAGGCTGCTCTTGGGCTTTCTGCTGCCCCCTGACTTGGCAAGACTGGAGTGCACTACACGCTGACAAGGGACTGAGACAGGCACCCACTTGCTGCAGCAGACACGCAGAGGACCTACTCCCTGAGAAACATCCTGTGGAGGTTTCCAAAGCTGGTCCCTTCCCCACCTTCAACTTACTATCTCATCCCTACCTGTCCCCTCCTCGACCCACACCCCTTTTCCAAAATGCGGGCTGACCACCTGGATGCATCCCGGCGTGACTTTCTGTTCTCTCTCAATGGGTGCACACGCTACCTGCATCCTTCCTCTGGGATGTCCTCGTCTTTCTGAGCCCCAGGGCAGCTGGACAAGGTGTTGGCTGCATGGGGCTCGGCTCAGCCCCAGGCACTGCCCTGGGGATGGGGACGGTCCCGGAAGGGCTCCCTCTCTCCCCGCCCTGTGTACTGGCTGGGAGCAGGAGGATGGAGGAACCCTGTGGGGAGGGGTTCGTGGGTATTGCCCCCAGAGGGAAAAAGGGGTGAAGGATGACTTTCTCCTGACCCTGTCCTCGGGCTGGCACCACTAAGCCACGGCAAGGGAACAGGATGACAATGGTGCAGCCTTTGCCATGAGGCTTGGGGTCCCTCAAAACCCTAGCCCTGGGGACATCCTCTGCAGGTGGCAGCTGTTCCTCCCAGCACCCCACAGGATCTGGGCCCACGGCCACTGTCATATGGAGGGTGCAGGGGCTGGCGGGAGCCACGGGACAGGATGGAGTGCAGGAAGAGTCACCCAGCAGGCAGGGCCGGTAAGGGCAGTGAGTCACCACCAGCTTTCCCTGCTGGGGTGGGTCTGCCAGAGCTGCCTGGCATCCCACTGTGCCCACTGGTTGCACTGGGCAGCACTGAGCAGTCAGCAGGCACTGCAAAACCGACTCTCCTGCCCCAAGGGCCCCTTCCTCAGCATGTGGGGGACTCCTGGCCATTGCAGGAGCCCATCTTCAGGAGGACAGGTCAGGCGTGGGGCAATTAGAGGTGGGCCCCCATCCGTTGTGCAGGCATCTGATGTCCCAGACCCTGTTTCTTGCAAAAATGTGCAGATGGTTGGGGGTGCTGGGTCCTCCCAAGGCCCAGCAGCCCCCTGCAGCAAGTACTCCTGCCACACTGTGCACACCCAGGCGCTGTTTATGCATCATGGCAGCAGTTGCTGGCACCGGCGCTGGTGTCACCAGAGGAGGGTTACAGAGAAGGATGAGCAAGCAACTGTGTTTGCCATGAAGGGCAACTGCTGGCCAGGAGCCGTGGACCAGCACCTCAGATGGCCCCGAGTCTGAGTAGTCAGCACCCCTGTGCCACTGCATAGGTGTCCTCATGTCCCTCCAAAAGCACCATGCTGGCCCTCCAGCAGACCTGAGGCACTACTGTAGATGGACACAGGAGAGCTGTAGCCAGGAGCCCATCCAGGCAAGGCTTGGTCTCCAGACTACAGCAAGGATTATGGAGTGACCTGAGGGGGCTTTAGGGTCCTCCTGAGCAGGGGGCACAGGACCACCAGCCTGTGGTTTGACAGCACCCACCACATCTCTCCAGAAGCAGAGATGGCTCAGGTTTGTCCCACCTGCAGGTGCAGCGTGATGCCACCTTGGGCCATGGGGCAGTGCCTCTCCACCCCAAGGGAAGGTGCTCTGGGGGTGCCCTGAGCCGTGTGGAAAGGATAAGCAAGGAGGAAAGCACTTTCTTGAGCGAAGGAGATGTTGGTCAATGTGCAAGCAGTCCTCAGGGGATGCAGCAACCACAGCCAGGTCACCCTGGGGTGCTGGCTGTCCCACCCAGCCCAGCCTCCAGTGCTTGGCACCCCGTTAGCTCTTCTTGCCAGTGTGCAGCGCTAGAACTGCCAGACCTTTCCCTAGGGACACCTCGCAGCGGGATGAGGACAGTGCCACTCCTTGGTGCAGGGAATGTGGGCCAGGGCTGCCCCAGGGGATGCAGCAACCACAGCCAGGTCACCCTGGGGTGCTGGCTGTCCCACCCAGCCCAGCCTCCAGTGCTTGGCACCCCGTTAGCTCTTCTTGCCAGTGTGCAGCGCTAGAACTGCCAGACCTTTCCCTAGGGACACCTCGCAGCGGGATGAGGACAGTGCCACTCCTTGGTGCAGGGAATGTGGGCCAGGGCTGCCCCAGCCAGTTTC
>NW_010426654.1:0-344 GCF_000710305.1 Buceros rhinoceros silvestris | reverse complement strand
CCCTCTGCCCGCCCCTAGCCCCGCGGCCCCCTCTCCAGCCTGTCGGCAGCCACCTTCCTCCACCACCTGCACGGGGACAAAGCTCGACCATGCAGTGGTCGAGGAAGTGTGGTCTAGGAGGGGGAGGGAAAGCGCGGCAGCGGGGTGCGGCAGAGGGGTGCTGGCAAGGGCGCAGCGATGACCCCATCCTGGCACCCGCGGAGCTCTGGTGGTCCTGTTCCTGGGAGGAGCGGGACAGCCACGCTGGTAGCGATGAGAGGTGGCAGAGGGGAGGTTTGTGGCCGGAGGGGGTGGGGGGGCTGCTATAAGAGAACCCGGGACCTTTGATGTGCAGGAGCCTCCGG
>NW_010426653.1:2104-3265 GCF_000710305.1 Buceros rhinoceros silvestris | reverse complement strand
ACCACACCAGGACAGTGCCACTCCCCCCGACCGGCTCGAGGGGGCCCGACTCACCGGATTTGTGGACGCTGCGGAGGCAGGAGAGGGAGGCGTTCAGGCGGGCACACTCCTCGCTGTTGGCCCCGAACTTCTCCACGGTGGCACAGACCTGGTCGTCGGTCATGTCCAGCAGCTCCTCCAGGCTCAGCTGCCCTGGGGTGATTTCCTGCCGGGGAGGGGTGAGACAGGAGGAATAAACCGGCCTGGAGCATCCTCTAACCAGCACCTCGGGGCACACAGATGAGAAGCCGTTTCCTCTTGCTGCCCCGTTAGGGTCACAGACCCCAAAGCACTCATTTTCCACCTCAATCCACAGCAAATCCAGAGGGCGAGCTCGAGCCTCAGCTTTACCTCAAGTTTTTGCATGGTCTCAGGTACATCCAGACCCAGCTCAACAGCAAGAGATTTCAGAGCACCACGAAAACCTGCTCCGAGCACCCACAGGGACTGGCAGCTACCGCTTCCCTCTTCCCCGGGGGGGCTGTTATGGGAGTACCTCTGAGTGCCCCCCCCAGCTGCACCCATCACCTGCAGGAGCCCAGGACGTGGCAGAAGGATGCTGTGACCTGCTCTGACACCACCACACTGTGAGGGGGACACGGGGCAGGACCCACCAGGTCCCCCTGGCACCCATATCCTCTGCTGGGAGCAGCAATGGGGTGTCCTCACTGGTGGGTGAGGGAGAGCTGGGGGTCGGCTCTGACCACCACAGGCTTCCTTTGGTCTCCCATCCCACTTCAGCCCACCCCAGGGCCAGACTGGCTTCAAGCCCGTCTCCATCCCGGAAAAAAACATCCCCTTGCCTCATTTTGCTCAAGGATCCCCCAGTCCCCTGGGAAAAACAGCACCGGAGAGGTCTGGAGCCCTTCCCGGTACGGTGGATGCCCAGCCCTTACCTCCATCACCTCCTTGCGGATGTTGACGATGCGGAACCAGTGCAGGAGCTGGGGGAAGCCCTCCAGCTTGGCATTGCGCTCCTGCAAGGCCACCTTCTTCTTGCAGGACAGCTGCCGGCTGAAGTACTTGACCAGCTTGCTCTGGAAGAGAAGGCAAAAGCCCCGTGGGACCCCACTGCCGTAACTCCCCAACCCATCCCACGACAGGAGCAGGGGGCACGGGCCG
>NW_010426653.1:1574-1977 GCF_000710305.1 Buceros rhinoceros silvestris | reverse complement strand
CCGCCCCACGGCGGGAGCAGGGGCCACGGGCCTCTGCCCATCCCCAGGGCACAGGCAGCCCCTCAAAGCGCATTCTGCTGCCAAGCTTCTGCAACCAAAGGCCCCTTTGGCATCAAGCTGGGTGCCCAAGGGGGAATTCCCCACCCAAAAAAGCCCTTTCTCGGCTTTCATCCCCAGCCCAGCAAGCTTCAGCGCTGGGGTCTCGCTCAGGGGGGCAGACAGCCCTCCCCACCCCAAGGACACCCATGGTGGCTGGGTGAGGAGAGCGGGCAGGGGGCACAGAGGCACAGGCCCCACCTCCTCCCAGCACTGCCCAGCACCCAAAGGCCACGCTCCCCTCTCCTACACCCAGGCTGGGTGCAAGGGGACCCTCCCAAGCCCCCAGCCGCAGCACCACACCCAT
>NW_010426653.1:1198-1523 GCF_000710305.1 Buceros rhinoceros silvestris | reverse complement strand
CGAAGCCACGTTAGCAACCGCCGCCCGCCAGCTCCCAAAATAACGGTGCCGAGCGACTGGCCTCCTTTAGCAGGAATATAGAGCAGAGCCCGGCTTGCTGGAAACCCGCTGGGAATCCCGGCTCCCGCTTTTCCAGCGGGGTGATTCCCCGCCACCAGCAGCGCTAGATGGGGCCAGACCCCTGCCCCCCAAAGACAGAGGAGCAAAACACGCAAGGGCTTGGAATAGACCGGGGGGAGAAACCCCATCGCTGGGTTTGGGAGAGCTCCATCCGTCCCAGTCCCTCCCCTTGGTGGTACCCAGTGGTGACGGCCCTGGGACTTGC
>NW_010426653.1:0-1057 GCF_000710305.1 Buceros rhinoceros silvestris | reverse complement strand
TTGCGGTGATGAGATGCACAGGAACAAAGGGGGGGGGCAGAAACCACTCACTTCACACCCACCCAGAGGGGCTGGGGTGAGCTGGGTGCCCCCAGAGAGGTGCGAAACAGGCAAAGCCTGCCCTGCTCAGGGAGGGGACCGGGCAGCGCAGGCCCAGGAGAGGCTGGGGATCCTCACAGAGATTAATTACCAGAAAATAATGGCCCAAAGACAGCCAGGGACAGCACAGAGAACGGCCGGGGCGGCTGCAGGGGGCGGGCTCGGCAGCACCCTGACCAGTTGCCAGGTCTGATTCGCAAGAAAAACCGCTCTCCTAAGACAGGCTGACAAAGGGGTTTGGGGTCAGCCCTGATCACGCATCCTAAACGCACCCCAGGCCCTTGGAGGGGATATTGAGGAGGCCCCTTGAACACACAGAGGCCCTCCCCCCCCAAAAAAAACCTTCCCCACACAAAACCACAGCAAAATACCAGCAACAACCCGCCTAAAAAACTCACCTCCATCCTCACCAACTTCATCCCTTCCTCTGCCCCACCCCAGGCTGAGAGCCCGGGGAGAACCAAAGGGCCATAACAGCCTCCCCAGTGCCAAAACTGGGGTCCGGTAATGGGAAGAGAGCCGGGGGACAGGCAGCCCCACCCCCGCCACACAGAGACATACTATAAGCTGGGAACAGGGCAAAGGGTGGGGGGAAAGGAGGGGGGTCCTTTAATCTCCGGGCTCCAGGTGGGGAAAATTCACCCCACCTGGACAATGCACCCTTGAGAGACCTGGAGGGACCATCAACAGCACAAAGGAGGACCCAGGTGGGACCCCCTTGCTCATGGGGCTGCTCAAAGGTGGAGGAAAAGAAGCCCAGGAAACCTCTGCCAAGTCCCAAAGCGTTTCTTGTTTTGCTGCGAGCTTCAGCGGGGGGGCTGGGAAGGGAAGTGATTGAGACGGTGCCACGGGGAAAGCCCCATCCCATGGCTGAGGAGACGCTCTCGCTCACAGGATGCGGATTTTGCAAAGGTGCTAAATGCTGCTCTGCTGCAGAGGCCAGATCCTGCCCTAGCAC
>NW_010426652.1:25149-47382 GCF_000710305.1 Buceros rhinoceros silvestris | reverse complement strand
CGCCGCCGAGCTGCCGGTGCAGGAGGCGGTGTCCCTGGCCTTCTCCCCCGACTGCCGGTATCTGGTGGCCGCCACCGTCCCCCCCGAGGCGCACCTCACCTACTGGCTCTGGGATAAGCAGCGGCTGATGGCGGCGGTCCGCATCGAGGCCCCGGGCAGCGGTGTCTGCCAGGTAACGGTACAGCTACAAGCAGCGCTGGGGTGAAGTACTCACTTCACAAGCTCAATTCCCTAAGAGAGGGGAATAACTGTAAAGACAACTGCTGTCTAAAGTCCCATTAAGCATGAAAAACAAGGTATAATACCCCTTCTATCCATCCTTCACATTGAGTGTTAAGATAGGTATTCCACTGTTTCACCAATAACCACCTAATTATGTGAATTAATATGCATAATGAGCAAGGTTTGCCTGAAATACAGAAATTTGGCATTGTCTCCTGGCCTTTATGAATGGATGATCCCACTTTTCAGGAAGCTTGCACTGGAAAAACTTGCTAATCAGCAGTACAGAGGTATTTTGACTTTACTTTTGTCATTTAATCCTGAAGAGTAGAGACAGCCTTCTCTGTGGTACTGCATTGTGGTTCAGATAGAATCTTAGCTTAAGTGAGTTAATGTATTTGTAGCATCATGTAAAACTGCAATATGTCATTATGATGATTATTTCATCATTATTTCTGTATGTTTCTATGACCCTTCTTCCCTTGTTTGTTTTCCTGTATCTGGTATTGGAATCTTCAGAACAGCTATAATATTTGTTTATTTGTGAACACTGTTATATAAAATAATTTCTCTCTCTTTTGTTCCATAGGTGAGCTTTAATCCTCAAGACAATGCACAGGTTTGTATCACTGGAAATGGCTTTTTTAAACTTTTTAAGTACGGTGAAGGAACTTTGAAGCAGGTGAATTTACAAAAGGGAGAGCCACAGAACTACTTGTGCCATGCCTGGCTGTCTGAGAAGGAAGTTATATGTGGCACTGACACAGGCAAACTTATCTTGTTTGAAACTGGAGAGCTGCACTGGGAGACAAGTGTAGAGTACAAAAAACCACCCAGGGAACTAGAAGAAGATGCGACAGCAAAAGAATATGAGAGGTACGTATATTAAATACTATCACCAATAGTTTCATGCTTTTGCATGCCGATTGGTTGCAGGCAACTAATTATTTAATTCTTGCCCAGTATATGAATGGGTTATACTATTTTGATTGCTGATGATATGAATCTTTTTGTTTTGTTCTTCTTTATTCTTAAGTCTTTATTCATTTCCTGTTTGCAGTTCTGATGTCTCTTCTGAACTGGCCTCTGAAGGTAATGGTTCACAACAGGATTCTTTGCCACAAGTATCTGCAGTTGCAGCTTATTCCAAAGGCTTTGCATGTTCATCTAGCCCAGGAGTTGTTCTTCTCTTTGAGAAGAGCACGGAAAAGGAAGTCTACAAGGAGAGTCAAGAAATCTGGGTAGGGAGAAAAAAGCTTTTCCAAGCAATTATGCAGAAGAGGCCTGTTTAGGGGAGCAGGGGTTGCTTCTGATTCAGTTATCAATAATAATTTTTAGTACATCTCTAAATTACATTCTAAGTATTAGCTAACGTCCCGGTGATGTCGAAAGGAAGAGAGTTGCCAGAAGTTACACTGAAAGTCAGTGACAGATGTCCTTTCGCAAGGTAGCTCTGCATGTTCCCACGTGTCAAATGTACTTTGAGGCTGCTGAACTGAAGGAAACCTTTAAGAAACGTTTAATTTTGGAGACTTTTGGAGCTAAGAAGTAGTCAACATCAGTTTTGAAGAACTGCGCTGCTTGTTTTTTTCCAAGGCAAAGCTTTTCTCCCCTCAGATATTTATTATAGCTGTCACGAGACTCGTGCACCTTTACCTTTAGATAGTGTAGTAAGATTTCTAACTGTTTGATAATGAGCCGTATGCATTGACTTACCTCAATACCCGGATAAGAACATGTAACTCGGATGACCTAGTCAAGCCTCCGAGCCCTGGGCCTAAAAGGTCTGATCTTCCCTATGCACGAGACCCTGTAATAAGACTGTTATCAATCTGAGTAATACATTGCAAAGAACTGTTATTCTGAAACTGCACTTTTCAGCAGTTTTCATTCTGACACTTGCTAGGGTTTTTTCCCAATGTTTTTCTGCTACCATTTTATTTAATTCAGTACTTAAGTTTACTGCTGAAATGTCCTCTGATACTTTTTTCAGCTGACATGTTATGGATAGTTTATCTTGTTTTCTATTCCCTGCCTAGCAGTAGTTATGTACTATTAAATATCCAAGTTGTCTTACTGATAGTATGTATATGCTTATTAGAGTAGCATTAAGCTGAAGTTTGTGTGTGTGTGCATGTCTACTACTAAACTGTGGAGACTTGGAATATCGCATGGGATTAATTTCTTGTGCAGCTTCCTCAGGACCAGTTCAGCAGTGATCCAGAAAAGTCAGGCAGACAAGACATTATATGTATATGCTTCAGCCCCTCTGAGAAAACGATGGTCGTTTACACAAGTAAAAATCAGCTTTACATGTTTACTATGCTCTCCACCAATCTTAGGAAGGTGAGTGCGATCTTATCACATGTCCATCGTGCCCAGTAAGGGGTGTATTCTAATGGCACAGGCTATTCAGTGTTGCTTTCTATGACGCATTCTTATAAAATCCATCAAATAGCATCTGAACTGTTAAAGCTCGTGATGTGAAGTGCTCTGCATGAGTCTCTGAGAGCTGTATTTCAGTAGTCCCTTGCTTAAGCATCCCTCCATATGAATACCTCAGGCTATTCAACAAAGTGATACAGGACACTGTCAAGACCATTTAAGGGTGTGTGACCCTTAAGTTGAAGTGCATAAGTAAGGCTTTAACAGAGAGACTTTTCTCATAGCTGTAGTAGTTCATTGCTCCACTGTAACATGCAGAAACTTTAATGCAACGATAAAGCTGGAACAGCCATGGGAAACTCATGTTACTCTAAAATAATAGATTTTGAAGTGCTAGTGAGAAGCGAAACTTCTTGTGAAGGACAAACATTCCCTTCTCATTCCTTCCTACTCTGAAGGAATTCAATAATACAAAGAACAAGAGATTATCATGAAATAGACTTGCATGGAGTTAAACACCTAACGTGTGTACAGGTGTATGGCAAACTCTTTACAGGAAGGGGCTTTGCAATTATGGGTCTTTTTTCTGCATGCAGAAATTTAATTGGTGATTCATTTCCAACATACACTAGCTGAACATCCTGGTTAAGCTGCTTATCACACAGCACTTGATTAATTTTTAAAATTTCTGTCTGACCAGAAGGTCTTGATTCTTGCAGGTGCTGTTTTATTTATCTAACTTGCATTTCTTTGGACACCTACAATTTTGTTCTGTTCCCACTAGTGTTTGAGAACTATAGAGCCTACATCTTCCCTACATCACATTTCTTGATTATTAATTGTAAGGTTAAAACTGGTTCTAGCATTGTTTCTGACATGGAAATGTTCGGACCAGTGCAGTGGAAGGATGAAGTGGTTTCCTCAAATCTATTGGATTTGTATGCAAAGAGCTGTGACAGATTTCTTACCTGACTTACTGCCTGCAGTGAAATGTTAGTGATTTTTTTATGTTCTCATTGCTTCTCAGGAGAAGGCAGCATATTTTGCTTATCTGAATTTCCCATTGCATTCTGCTTCGATCACTGGTCTGGATATCTGCATTTGGAAACCCATTCTTGCTACTTGTTCCCTGGATAGATCTGTCCGCATCTGGAATTACAAGATGAAGTAAAGGATTGTTTGTGTTTGTTATTACCTCTTGGGTTTTGTATAGTGCATTTAGCAGGCAACAGGAACAAGCTCATATGAATGAGAGTGTTGTTCTGGTAAAATTCTTGTGTGCTGTGGGATGTGAATGGTCTTACAGCATAATTTGGGGAATGTGAGTATGCAATGACTTTAAACCCAGTGCCAAAAGAATCCTAAGCCTTTTCTATTATGCCATTTTTATGTCAGACTTGACATGTGTTTTGGAAGAAAAAAATCTTCAGGAGTGTTTCATTCAGCTTTGTCTTAAGATATTGTTGTCCCATCTCCTCCTTCATAGCCATAGTTCTTAAGCAAAATGAGCAGCTTTTAAGCAGCTTTTAAGGTTCCATGAAGGGAGAGGATCAGAAAAACAAATCTCAGAAGAGATGTTTGTGTAGGTTTGCAATCAGAGTTCATTTAGCTTCTTCAGTATATTTCGGTAAACAAGGATCTGCTCTTGCACCTTCTACGCCTTCTCTGTGAATCAGAAAGTTAGATTTGCCTTTGTTTCTGGTAACATCTGTGTGTTCATTACTGAACTGAATGACAACACTCTCTCACAAGGACAAGGCAGAGTCAGATTGTAACTACAGGTGTCCTTGCTGGGTCGGATAAAGTCCTGTGAGGCGTGCATAGGGAGTTTGCACTACTCCACTCTGCGCAATGGTTTTCTCTTTCAGCACTTTGGAGCTGTATAAGGAATATCGAGAGGAAGCATATACAGTATCACTTCATCCCACTGGCCTGTTCTGTTTGGTTGGGTTTTCTGACAAGCTACGATTTATAAGTCTACTGTATGAGGACATGCATGTTTTCAAGGAGTTTGCTGTGAGAATGTGTAGAGAGGTAAGGAGTGGTGTAGAACTGAAATTGCGGAGTTATTGGAGGCAGAGTGGTGAAGGATATGACAGAAGTTAGAAACCTCTCCAACAGATCCTTGCAGGATTTAGCATATCAAAACACAGAGAAAACGATTCCAACTATTGGAAGAGAAGCCTGGAGGCCAATGCATAACAGTGGACCTGGAAAGCAGCAGAAGGGGTAGATTGCTCAGAAATACCCAAGGACTGAATTTTACAGGGGAAAGCACCAAGTAAGAAAGCAGTACGAGGCTTTTAATGTCATGGAGTTTTCTTTTTGTGTAACACTCAGATATTAGGGGATGTCATTGGAATTCAATGCATGAATATTTTTATCCACTGCATCTACAGCAATGGGTGGTTATGTTCTTTTCACAGTGCTCGTTCAGTAATGAAGGCCATCTTTTTGCTGCGGTTAGTGAAAATGTGATTCAAATTTATTCCAGCATCACCTTTGAGAATATTAGTAATCTGAAAGGACACAGTGGGAAGGTTAGTAAACAAATCCTATACAACTCATTAAAGTACGAACTAGTTGATAAGATGCATTTTGAAAAGGTGAAGTACAATTTTGGATCAGAAATGGGCCCCAAAATTAAAAATAGAATACAAAATTAGTTTTGTTTGGTCAAATGTCGATGTGCACTAGATACATCTAAAGAGTCTGTCCTTAAATGAAAGGTTAATGATGGGTGGGTGGCTGAACTGGGAAAAATATCCCAGTAATTATAAAAATAATATGTAGTACTCACTACTGAAATGAGCTTTTTGCTGACAGTGTGTTCACGAAGCACTTCTTACTGATTTTTCTTTTTTAAATGCTAAAATGGAATTTGTTGAGAAACATCTGGAGGTTTTTAAGTGAGCCTTAGAAGTATGATTCTAAAGTTGTCATGGATTTACCAGTAAAATGGCTCCATGCTGTATGTCTATAACCTGCACATCAGGCTCCTTGGTGTGTTTTGGTTTTGCCAGATACATGCAGTTAAATGGAGCGCAGATGATGCTAAAGTTGTCTCCTGTGACACACATGGTGCTGTGTATGAGTGGAACTTGATGACAGGTGAAAGGGAGTCAGAGTGTGTGCTCGAGTCCTGCATCTACAGCAGCATTGCCCTGTCTTCTGATGCCAAAATCATCTTTGCTGTTGGATCTGACCAAACTCTCAAAGAAATTTCAGAGTCTTCGGTGAGCTAACACTCTGAGCTTTTGCTAAATTCTCTGGGAAGGGTACTAGTGCTTTGGTTTCCTTATCATTCGTTTGGTGAGTAGGAATCAGTCTGGTTTTGTTAGCTGCAGTGTTTACTGACACTTTTCCTGTGTTCTTTTGTCATTTGCCATGAAACCTGAAATTTCGTATTTTTACAACTTTACTTGAATTTTATAACTTTATATGGATTTTTACTTGGCAGTATTGTATCAACTGGTTTGCTGAAGTACAAGCATATTCCATCTACAACTGTAAGCTACCTGCATTTTTTTTTTATCCAGAAAAGTAGTGAATTGTATGTGATGACAATTACGTCTTTCAGAAGTGATCAATGTGTGAAACTTGGCTTGAAAATTTTAGAGTGCCCATCTGTAAAGCTTAATACTATTTTCTGTTCATGGCTTTACTGCTATAGGCACGTAGTTTCTTTTAACTGTGTTATTTGGTGCAGGCAAAGGTAGGACAATTGCTTATGCAATAAGTAATCAAATAGTATTGTGGAACTAAATGTAATGGCAGAGTTTTGTGGTTTGTTTTTTTTTTTTAGATCCAGCATGAAGTGCCTGCTTTTGGTGTTGTTTATACTGCAGTAGCTGTTTCTCATTCTGGGCACATAGTATTTGTTGGTACATCTCTGGGGACAATTCGAGTTCTGAAGCACCCATTACCTTTGACGAGGGATTTCAATGAGTATCAGGCTCATGCAGGTGCTGTTGTAAAGGTAATGTACTTCCTTTTCCCTGTGATAACAGCTGCATGTCTCCTTCAGCGCTGATTCTCCTTCCCATTTCATAGCTTAGTATGTTAAAAATAAGGCTGAGTCTGCATGAGAGAATGAATATTACAGCATTCATAAAAGTCCTGCCTCTAGAAAGAGATATCACTGGATAAACTGTTGTTGGCTAAAAAGTGTCTTGCATCAGCGTATGTAACATGGCATATCCCCGTTGGAAAACTTTGATATAGTTCTTCCTGGAAAGAGGAAGATAAAATTATGCAGGCTTGAAAACCTCTTATGAAAATAGAAGGATGAATGAGATAAATTTATTAAGCACCTTGCTGCCAGGGTAAAGAGCAGAAGAGATTGCAGTGCTATTCTGCTAAGCAGACTGTATTTCTGACAGGCTAACAAACAGCAGCTGGGAGGTGGGGATGTGGTGTGTAGAGCCTGCAACTATGGAACATTTCAGTGCACTTTCCCCTGAAAGCCACATGTTCTGTCTTGTTAAGACTGTTCATAATTTTGGCATTTTAAGTATCACTGTCAAATACAGTACCTTGACTTAGAGTCCAACATTAGGCTATGAACTTGAGCTATTCAGTTCAATTATGCAGTTATCTACCTTCACCTCACTCACAAGCTGTGTCAGCTCCCAGGTATTCTATGCCAGGACACAGAGTCACATGAGGTCTGGAGGAGGTGTCAGCTGTTATTACTAGATAGTGGGTTTATTTGCAGATTCAGAAGAAAATGTTTGGCCATATGTTGATAAACTTCTCAAAGAAAAAGGCTAGTGTCCTTTGGAATTGTCATATAAATTGCCTGTCCATGCTATAACTGTCTAGAAGGTCTTTTCTGCTCCACATTTTAAAAAATCTTCCTTTTAAAAAATCTTTGAGAGCAGATCCAGTGTTTTCACAGGTTCTTCTTTTCTTTCTATCCCCTGTGGTCTGAACTGGAGTGGAGTTAGGATTAAAGGATATAATAAAAATGTTGCTAGTGGGGCTGTGATAATATTTCCACTGTTGACTTTCTGTGGTAGAAATGACAAGGAGTATGTAGGTCAGGAGAAAAATTTATATGAAATCAAACCGTGTCTCCATGCTTCCTTGTTTGTTCTATTACTTTGTTGTCTCTTCTTTCTAAGATGTCTGTAACAAATGATGACTTATTTCTGCTGACTGCCTCAGAGGATGGCTCTGTATTTATCTGGAAAGTGTTTGATGAAGGAGGTGGGATACTGAAACAGGAAAAGAAAGTTGAGTATGCTGAGGAAGTGCTGATCATGAGATCGGATATAGAAGAGAAGGTAGGAGGAGCAACCTGGGTAGATGAACTATAGACTTCCTGGTGTACAGCTTATGAGTTACATTTGCATGTTTGTGACTAGGCTGTTCCTCTATGGCCTTCTGTTTAAGAGGGCTTGCATGGCTTTTGTCATTAACAGAGGTTACAGCAAGTAGCTGCAGCTGCTTGTACTATGCAAACTGCATTGTATGAACAGTGAGAGTGGAGAAAAGTTTAGACTTTTCTCTAATACTTTCCCCAGTCTCTTGAAAGCAGTTTTAATGGAGTAGAGAAGTCAAAAGCTGCATTTTGATGTGTTTGTAAGATAGCAAAGGAACCTACCTTCTGGAATTTCTTCTTGGTCCACCTGTCTGAAAATTCTTTGCAAAGGCTGTCTTTCACAAATATGTGCATGTAAATAAAACATCCTTAACAAGCTGTTGCTGATGGCAAATAATCTCTCTGTTAAAAATTTCTCATCCATGTCCTAACAGAATCAAGCAGTGCTAGACCTGCAGACTCGTGTGAAAGAGCTACAGACAGAAAATTATTACCAGCTGCGTCTCAAGGACATGTACTGTAATGAAAAAATAAAGGAATTAGAAGAGACTTTCACTGCAGAAATAGACTCCTTTAAAACCAAACACCAGGTATTATTTATATTGCAGAACCAAATACCAAGAAATCTTTCACTGAGGAGTTGAGTATGAATGCTGTAAAGCATCTGAAAAATGAAGCTTTCCCTTCCAATAAAGATGTTCTTGATATTTGTAAAGCATGAAGCTACCTCTGAGTCAAGTATCTTGTAAGTACAAGGGAATGCAAGAGTTCTCCTAGGTATCTTGTAAGTATCTTCACATAAAACCAGTTCCAGCAATAAATGCTGCCTGAGACAAAGGATCAGTAAACTGTGTCAACCTTGAGTAGAAATAGGACTGTGCCTTAAAATCTCCGTCACATATAAGGTTGCAGTTGTTGCAGGATCCAACAATTATTATTCTTAATGCTGCCTTCTTTATGCCCTCTCTGGATAGCTTTTTTAGGAATGTCTGCAGAGGTGTCTTGCATACTTTTTGAAAATAGAAGTAAAATATATTCCCTGGGTTTCTTCTGTTCACGTGTTTATTGATTTCTCTGTGGTCATGAAGCAGGGCTTCCCTGAAAGGCAAAAGCCGCATTGCCAGTGTCTTATTTCTCTCTCTCTGTTAATTCTAGTCTGTCCATCTATCTGGTGCATGCACTAGTTTTCTGACCTGTAATTTGCTGTATTTCTGGACCCTTCCTAGAGTTAGAAGGCAAGTGATCAAATACCAATTTCTCTGGCAGAGGAAGATGGTTTGAAGTGAGAGATTACATATCACATGATTTGATTCTGTCAATGCCGTGTTCTTTTTGAGCTTTCGGGTTAATTATCCCATCCTGGTGATTTGTTACTGCTTATTTTATTGAGTTGTACATAGTCCCTTCAAGCAGTATTTCAGTGTGACTCCACATAGAGAAGGATTCCAGAATAAAAGCTTGCCAAGTTACTTACTAGTTTTATTATTTTATGGTCTTGTCATTTTCAAGGGCTCCTTTTGTACCTTTCTTGCCTTTGGCCCTACAAATGTTCTGGCATGTTTCTGATTTTGATTTTTTTGAGGAAGTTTAATTATTCATTGTTTTCTTTGAATAGTTCCTTAGGCTCTTTGGCTTTTCTCAGGGTGGCTTTTGCATTTAAGTAACCTGAGTTTTAGCCTATTTTTTTTTTTTCACTTTTGTGCAGCTTGACCTTTTACAAGAAAGCCATTTCACTTCTTACAGATTCCTCTACCTGTGTTTTATCTGTGCTGGTTTTCTTCTGGTTTTCAGGTTTTTCCATAGGTAGTGCTTGGCTATAGGGTTACAATAATCTCAGCTACAATGAAGCTTCTCTAGGCTTGTGAATTATAGGCTTGCAGGCAAATGCCTTTGAAGTTGAATAAAAGTTTTCTAGGCAGGTAAGTTATACTTCCTGTCCGAGTATCAGTATGTGTTAAGATTAAACTGGATGATTGGGAGAGGCTTGAGACTAACCTTTCTAGTTGCTGTGTTGGGCAGGCAAATGGCATATTTCTGCTTATGCAAGACCCATACAGTTGTTACGAGAAGAAAGTGAAAAAATTGTATCTACGGTATAATTCCCAGCTTCTCTGGGAAATTTCTTGTTCCCGTATTCTTGTTCCAGTTCTTTGTGTTTTTTAAGAAGATTAAGTCATTCGTAGTGGTAGTCAGACATTCCAAGCAATGGCATCGAAAACTCACTTTTGCTCAGGTTTATGTCATTCTATTCAAATGTCAGCGTCTTACGATCTAAAGGTTGCTTCAGGTGAGACAGGAAGCAGCTTGAACTTTAATATCTGAACAATTTGTGGAACTACAGATTCTCCTCAGGGAGGCACACAAAGAACTGAAGGCTTTTGTAGCTCACAAACTTTTCTTATTAGATTAGGATTATTCAGTACCATGTATTAGATTAACTCCATTTGCTACTTTCCCTTAGTTTTTCTTCGTTTTGTAATTTGTCCTAGCGGATTAACCTCTGGAGAACTTGGCTTAGTGACACAAGGCATCTGAATTTTGGTGCGAGACTTCAGTCATCAATTCTGATGTGTAGTCTTCCCCACTATGGGCAAGAGCACAAACAATTTGGATACTGATTTGCTTTCAAATTAAAATGTATTTTTCTTATTTTTTTCCCCAGATTTTACAGGCAGATAAAGAAAAACAGGAGCTACAACACCAATTTCAACTCTCTGAGCTGATGAATAAACACGCCAAGGAGGTGCAACAGCTAGGTTAGACTATAATAAATGTTTGTAACTAGGATCTGGAGGAATTACATAAGATTCGTACATAGTAAGTAATGTGACAGGGAGGAATTACTGGAGTCCAAGGAAAAATGCATGTATGTCCTACAGGTATTGCAGACCAAAGGTTTGTCTAAACTGCCGCACACACATGACCATGATGAGAATGTGCACATGGGTACTGTATCTTAGATGTTTGGGTTTTGAGATTAGTAGTTTCTTCATTTATCTTATAGCTGATAGTGAAGTCATGCAGTTCAGCAAGGAGGCTAATGTACAATGTACACAGCATGGAAATACCTGGACCACAGATTTGTAATCAAGATGAAACAGAAATACCACAAATTAGTACCAAAAATCAAGTCCATCCGTAAATGAATCCATTGCCAGCTCGTACTCTGTAACAGCTGTGCTTAAACAGCTCTCTCATGGTTGTCATCTCAAGGGAATGCCTAAATGCTGTTACTAATTTGTTGTAGTGGCAGAGTAGAGATTTTGGTGTAGGTTTTAGACTTGGAACAGAAGAACATTCTGTCCTGATGCAGCAAGCAGGGTTATAGCAGAATATTCAGAGACGCAACTGAGAAAGGTGAATGACAGCTTTGGAACAGACATTATTAGTGAAGTGGTGAGTAGAAGTAAGAGCAGGAAACTTAAGAGATGGTTTTCTGATGTAAAGTTTTGTGTGGCCGCAGAGGCTAAAACCTCTGTATATCTGATGAAGAAAGTGATGAAAGTGCTTCTTGTGTAACTTATTGCAACCATCTGCCAAAAAGACAGTGGAGAGGAAGTCTTTGATGTCTGTAGAAGGGTAGGATACACCTCTTTCTTCTGTTAGTTTTATCCATTCCATACGTTTCCTGTTACCAGAATCTGACAGTGTTCAGAAGCTCTTAATGGAAAATGAGAAGTACCAGGAGCTGCAAGTGAAATCCCAGAGGATGCAGGAGGAATACGAGAAACAGTTGCACAATTTGGAGGAAAGCAACAGCAGGGCTGTAAAGGAGCTAACAGAATGTTATGAGGAAAAACTTAATGAGAAATCTGTTCTGCTGAAAGAGGTAGGAAACTTGATTTACAGTTTGTATTATTGACTCAGTTTATCTCCAACTGTGATAAAATGTCCCTAGATTAGGAGATGTAGGCTCCCTCCATGCAAATCCTAATCTGCCTGTAACCTTGGGGAAATATGTTGACAGGCAGAATAATAGCGGGGAAAACTCAGCTGAGTTCCCAGCTTTTCTGCTCTTCATACCTTGAGTAAGTAACCTGCTGAGATTACTCTTCTTGGGCATTCTCACCTTCACCTCTCTTTCTCCTAGATCCAAGAATTCCTGTTTATTAATGTGGGTTAGATGATACATTTGCTGTAAGTGAAGAAAGACTCGATCACCTTGTTCTAGTGAAGAGATAACTTTTATAAAATAGCAAATTCCATTCCTGAGTCCCTGAGGTTCCTGCCTGCATAATTTAAGGAATAAAGAGAAATACCCTGAGTACTTCAGAAACTCCTGCACGTTGAGGTCAAAGACTTGGCTTGACGAAGGGCAGCCAGATACCTGATACTTATATATCTGAAGTCAATAAATTCTATCAACATTACTGTTTGTAGCCCTATATTGCAATAACGGCTTGGAAAGAATGGGAGGAATGAAGGTGAGAAGAGAGGAATACAGAGACTGATGTAAACCTGAGTGGTTATTGGTCATACTGCATCAGAAAGAGCAATTTTAAAAGATCTTCTCAAGTGTTACCCCTGGTTTTGATTTCTGCAGCCGGAAAAGGTTTGCTGATGTTGAGTATTTAGATCAGGTTCCTACTTTGAAGCATCCAAGCCTTAAGAATTTTTTTAAGAATAATTTTTAATGTTTGTCTTAACAGTTTTTAAAGTTACTTTAGTACCCTAAGAAATTAAGTTACCTTAAATAACATTGCTGCAATTGAAGAGTTCACTGAATATAGATACTCACAGGAGAAACAGTCTCTTACTGTCTTCTCTAATGTTTGCTTTCCTTAACTCCAGACAGAGGAGGATATGAAGCAGCAGCTTCAAGCACATGAAGAAATTAAAAAACAAATTGAAGAAGATGGAGACCAAGAAATCCTGGAAATCAAAATCAAGTATGAGAGATGGCTCTTGGAAGAAAAGGAATCAAACCAGCAACTGAAAGGAGAAATAGGAGTCGTGAATAAAAGGGTATCTCTTTATTTTTTGATAGGATCAGACTTGCACGTGGAGACCTATAGCTGAGGATTTAATGTGATTAATGGCATGGCTATTTAGTCTGTAAATTTAGTCTGTAAATATGTGACGTTTCATATGAGAACAGTAGCCCCTTCTTGCATCGGTTTGTTTTAGAATATTTGGGCAGAAGAAGAAGCTGTGTGCTGATTGTACTGCTGATACGATTAGAGGCAGATGAAAAAGGAGGTGGGGTTTTATTAGTACACATTCTTTAACTTGCATAGTTTTAAATTATAAGGAATAATATTGTTCTTCCTACAATGGGAAAAAAGTGAACCTTTTCATTTTTCCAAGATCTAATGTGTTACCTGTTAAAAAGTGCTTATTGCATTGAATGAAGCAGTATTTTTGTGTTTCGTATGCATCATCACCTTTGGTTTTACTAGGATTTTTAAGAAGACATAAAACCTTTCAGCTCTTTTACTGGCTGGGTATTACATTTACCTAAGGATGTTCTTTTCATCTTTTTCATTATCTATCTGGAGACAGAGAGGTTCTCTTCTTTCATACCCTCTATTATCATGGTACTGTCTTCAGTTCTGTTGTCTTTAGACACCAGGAATTTCTTCGTGGATCCTCGCAGTTTGACCAGCATCATTTCTTCATTCCAACTTTCTTGACTTCACAGATTGTAGTACTGAGGTGGGGATCTTGAAGGTACCCAAGATCTATGAACTAGGCACCCTTCCAGTCCACTTTTGACATCTTTAGAGAGCTGTAACAAGTGGTTGCCTTAAAGTAATTCTCCATGGCTTGAGTGTTATTTGAAGCTGATGCTTGAGTGTAATATCCATTCCTTTCTTGCTTCTGGGTGCAAATTCTTTTGATTCCTTATAGTGCAGTGAGTATTCTGTCAGAATATACAGAAAATGTAAAAATGTATATTCAACCCCCTTTTGAGTAACAGGTATTTAAGTGGTGTGATGCTCCATCATATCATAATTTTGATATCCTTTATCCCACACTGTCTGCAAGATAGCCATCCTACTCTGTAAGTTAAGTTGCACACAGCTTTTGGAGACTGTAACATTCTTACTTGTTTTCCTCTCTAGTTGAACAGCCTACAGAAAGAGCTCAAGGAACGAAATAGGGACACTGAGGAAATGAGACTGGAACAGCAGAAACTGCAAGGCATCATTGAGTCACTGGAAAAGGACATCATGGCACTGAAGGAGGAGATTCAAGAGAGAGCTGACACTATCCAAGGCAAAGTGAGAAACTGGACAGCTGGCTGAGATCGAAGTCACCCTGTCTTCATTTAATACAGATATTTATTTTAATAGTATTCTGTTGTGATAATATCACATGACTGTAAACTCAGTTTTAACTTAAAGAATTTGTGATCTTTAGTTTGGGATTTTAGTTTTTAGTTGACATTCTAAGCTTTTCTTGGGGAGCTCAAGTTCAGGATGTTGAGCTTCTCATGCCCTGTTCCGAGATATGTAGATGGCTCTCTGCATTATTTGCCCCCTCCCTTCCCACCCAATGTGTGTACATGTGCAACGGAAGTTCAGCCTTCCACTCGGTCAGTGACCGCTGGTTTTGCCTCTACCGTATTTGTGCCTTGTCCTAGGGATCTCTTTGAGAGTCTGTGTCTGATTCAGATCTCTGTGTGTATTTCTCCCAGGAGAAGCATATATATGACCTAAAAAAGAAAAATCAGGAAATGAGCAAGTTCAAGTTCATACTGGATTATAGAACAGAGGAGTTTAAGAAGCAAATAGAGACACGTGAAAATGATATTAGAACAATGAAGAAGCAGATCCGAGAGGTAACACTCTCATTTGACCTTCACTACTAAGCACTATGTTGAAATACAAAGATAACTTTGCAAGTCCCATAGAAGACTCCACACTGTTTGTTCTTTGACTTTTGAGGATGCACGACACTGATTCTATACAGATAGTAAAAATACGCGTGCACCATAGCTGCCATTTAATTTTCTATCACATGCTACCAGTGATCAACACAGTTGTTTAAGCTCCTGTTTCAGAATTTAGTTCCAGACTCTGATAATATCAGCTTTGCTTAAAAATAGATCTTGTCCTTATGTGGTAGCCCTCCACTTACTCTGTAGAGTTTGCAAGACACTGCCTTTACTGATCTAGAGGAAGAGAAGGAACTTCTCTCAGAAAACTTGCAGATTTATGCAAACATAACTCTGTTTAGGTGTCAGGTACACGGAGAAATTACTTTCCATCCTTGAAAAATTTCCATGTCTTTATACTTAGCTTGCAGCAAATTAATTGAGGCAACTTATTTATGATAAAAACTTACTGTGATGTCTCCATAGGACTATGGTAACATAGCTCATCAGTGACCTATTAGTTTTCATAAGTCTGTTTATTGAGAAGAAAAGTCTTTTAAATAAAATGCATACTAATTAACAATCTGTATGTACGTCAGACTAGCATGATGAAAGTACTGTTCTGTATTCTGGTCACCATCTTACACCAGTAAATGCTGTAGTACCCATATTGCTTTTTTCCCTTGTGTTCTACTATGTATCCACAGCTTTTTAATGCATTTGTTTTTCTGCAGTATCATGTTCTTCTTATTGTTGCATTTACTCTTTTCAGTATTGACTGGTAATTTACATCTCACCCATTTTTATCTAGGTGCAACAGTAAAGCTCCAGTTCAGCTGAAGGAAATTAGGGGGAACCACATCACTTAAATACTCGTAACTCGAAAGGGAGTTGAATGTCCATTTTTCTGTATGTTCTGACAGAGGGCAGTGTTGTTCCAAAATTTTTTCATGTTGTAATTTGACCTGAAGAGGGATTTACTCCCTCAAGTCTGTATTTTCAGTCTCTGGTTTTCCTGTTATGTGTTGTTTTTTCATGTCTCCTTTTAGTCCTGATTTCCTGCTCCTGCTTCCTTTCAGATGGAGGGGGAGCTGGAACGATTCCACAAGGAGAGCACACAGCTGAAGCTGAACATCACTCAGCTGCAACAGAAACTAAAGGCAACTGATTGCGAGATACACAGAGAGAGGCAGAAGGTATGGGGTACCTCCACTGTGCAGGTCCTCCATAATGAATTTTGTCAGGACAGAACACTGCAGAAACATTAAACTGGGCAAACAGGTTCTTCAGGGATACTGTGTCCAAGGATCAGGTGGGTCTCTGGTCAGTAGGGACAAAGGCAGAAAACTTCAAAACCTGCAGCCAGGTTAGAGAGTTGATGTTAAAAAAAATCCAATTATTTATGTGTCAGTTTGTTCAACCAGTACATGTTCTCCTGGGTTTAACAGAGCAGTGAGGGAAATGCTTAACTGACTACCCCCTCCTGCCCACACTTGAAATCTGGGGACACTTGACCTAAACGGAAGCAACGCATAGACTACGACATACAATATGTAGGCCTTAGTAAGATGAAATGAAGGGTGGGCTTATTAATGGAAGAAGCAAGACCCCTTGTATTTGACAGCAAGACATGAGGGAGGAAAAGGGACTACATGTGAACATGAAGGAACTTAGCAGGCAGTGCGGGACTGAGGAAGCAGGTAGAGGGGCCTGGTAGAAATCAAGTGAGAACGAGAAGGCAAATGATGTGAAATGTTGTGCATGTGTCTGTGTTTTGTCCCTTGCCTTCTCTCATTAACTGTTCATCTGTTGTTGCTAAATAAGGGTAAGGATGGTTGGGGATGGCAGTCGTGATAATAAGCCATTGTTTTGCAGATGAGATCTCTGGATGCAGGCGCTTACATTACCTAATGCAACCTAACCTAGGTGCTACCTAATGCACCTTGGATTATTATTACTGCTAGAACTTCTCACTGCTGTTCGACATGTAGTGCTCACTTCCCCAGCGGGTTTTTTAATGAAATATTTTTTCTAAACTAAGTGGAAGTAAAGTATATGAGAGCTTTTGCCTGTTCTACTAGACTTTCTAGAAGATTGCACGATAGAGTGCTCTGATGAGCAAAATAAGAATGTATCTACATCATTCTTGCAGAAGCAAAATATGGAAACTCTCATCAAGCGATTTAAAACCGATCTTCATAATTGTGTGGGCTTCATTCAGGATTCCAAAAAAATGAAGGATGGGATCCGTGAGCTCTATGCCAAGTATGTGCAGCAATCAGACTTGGTGAGTCAGGGCATTTGCCTTGTCCTTGCAGATGGATTTTTTTGGTTGTGTAATTACTGAGGCAACATGCTGTGCCCCCTCAGGTGGAGACTGAGGCAGTAGACACAGATTTGCAGCAGGAGTACATGAGACAGCGAGAGTATCTTGAGAGGAATTTGGCAGCTTTAAAAAAGAAGGTAGTGAAAGATCAGGAAATCCACCAAGCTTCTTACAGGCGCATCCTGCAGGTAATAAGCCTTTCCTTGTGGTATGGAGAGGGAAAAAGGAAGCAGCTGCACGAAGAGACTTTAGTAGCCTTACCCCTGTGGTTTCTTAGGACTTTGAAACAATTTTGGTTTGCTTCTTCACCAGAAACTCCTAAGTTTTTCAAGTGTTTCCATTCAAGAATAGTATTAATTGAGCTACGAAGGTTCTGTAATTTTCCAGTCAAAAAGAGCAAGTTCTCTGAAGTCAAAAATTGTTACTGTTTTGCAGATACTTTCGTTTATCTCCCATTCCCTAATGTAAAAGGAAATAGGTTATCTCTGGTGCCTGGATATTTTTTAAGCAATGTACTTACTTTGTATTTCAAACAGTGCTTATAATTACCATCATAGTCAGTTTGCACCTGTCTGACTACCAGGCTGTGCTTGCTGTGTGGTAGTGTTTAGGAAGTAATTTTGAGGAAGAAAAGAAGAAAAATTTACTTTCTTCGGCCACATAGTGCCATGCCCACTGGTCTGAATTCAGAAGACCTTTCTGCTTTTCACATCTGCGTTTTTTGAGGAAGTTCAGAAACACATGATGAATATGCATATTCGTACCAAGATCTCTTGCTCACAATCCTTGTTCCTTGCAAAACAAGGTAAATTTGTGGCTGTGGGGGCCAAAAATACAATTCCTTTTTGTCTGGAGCAAGAGAATCTAAACAACGAAACAACCTACGAGGGCAGCTCTTTTACAGTCTCTTCTTACCATGACCTCCTTCTGCTCAGTCAGCATTTCCTTTTCCCCTGACTAGCCCTTTCTTCGTTGTTGCTTTATTATGCTTCCTCAGGATCATTAGACCTCAGTCCCATCCTAAGTCATCTGTTCTGCTATTTATTCATAGTGCTTCTTCAGGCATAGGCAGCAGCATTCTCTTTCTCTAGCCCTGTTTTAATTTTTTCACTCCTTATGTGAGTTAGATGTTTCCTTCGGCACAAAAGGCTTCAGAAAATAACCTGAAAAGTTTCCTTGCTGGAATAGGGTGACAGATGGTGCTCATAATGATAATACTTTATGACTTGGATCAGTAAGCCTGACATGAAATGATGATTAAAACCAAATTAATAAAACATCTGGAAGATTAAGATATCAAAGGTTCTAACCAGCCTGATTTCTTCAAAGAAAAAGCAGTTCTCTGAATTCCAGTAGATTAATGAGACTTTACAGCCAGGAGGAACTATCTTGGTCTTCCAGTCCTTCACAGGTGGCTTTTAAGACTAGTTTAAACAAACTTCTGTCAGGATTTGCTTTGAAAAAGTAAATGACATCTTGACAGCCTTCTAGCTCTGTATTTCTATTACTCCTCAGTTATGCTTACATTTTCAGAGCTGTGCATTCCTCTTTGAGTGACTGCTCATAGGTACTATTCCACTAGTGACTGCTGCAACGGGTTATTAGAACTGTCAAGATAATTTTAATTATTCGTAACAATTGGCAAGTTGCTTGTTAAACTATAGTTTTCCCTCCAGCCTTCTGTATTTGTAACGGTTTCTTTGTCACTTGGATACATAACAGACACACTGAATAATCTTGAAGTAATGCTGCTTGAACTGAAGCATATACAGGGTGACCTTTTCTATAATTTGTCCTACCTGTCTCTGACAATCAGCACTGTAGGGACTTCCTAGGATGTAGATTGCATCCAGACATCATATGCAGTTGTACCTGATAGCCTCTATGAATTTGATCAATCCCTTTTCTGAAACAACTGGTATTTTGCCACAGTATCCCATGGCAATGACTTTTACTGTGAACATTTATTTTAATCCATTGCATGATCATTGGGTTGCAGTGCAAACTTTCTGACAGGATGCAAGGACTGAATTAAAGCCTAATCTCTCTGGATAGCATGCCTCTTCAGAAAAATATTATCAGTGTCAACCAGCAGCTTTTTTTGCACCCAGCAAACCAAACAAGACATTTCTACATAGTCCTGATTGCCTCATACAAGGTACTGTGTATCATACTGTCTAACAGACCAAAAGCAAGATCCCCATTTGATAGCAGCATTCAGCCACTTGGAGTACACTTACAAAGTTGTTCATGGCTAAAGTACACCTAAAAAGAAATGCTGTGACCTAACCCTAAAAGCTAGTCAAAAGAAAATTACCCTGACTGATTCTTGGAAGTTATCCTCTCAAGTGTCCCTTTCAGGATCAAGCTCTGGGATAAATGCGTAACAGTCAAACTTCAGGCTGTCTGAGCTCACCAACTCGTGCTGCATTTATAGTCCAACACAACCACGGCAAGAACAACTGTTCCTGCCCAATGAGTTCAGACCTTTATGCATCCCACAATCTTCCTTCAGTCAATGACTTTCAGCTGAGAGGAAACTAAAGCACAGTTGGTGTAGTTGTTTTAGTGTGAAGTAGTGCTGCCAACTTGAGTGTATCTTTAGACAGGTAATTGCAGTAAGCCTTGAACTTTGTTACTCGCCACTTTTGAGATGTGTGCTGCCAGTACTTTATAAGTACACTGTAAGGAACTAAATCATATGCCTTGCATAAATCTCTTATGGCAACATAATTATCTCTATCAACCAAAATTATGATTTTTAAAAAATCAAGATTGGAAGACACCTTTTTCATAGGAAAATGTCATTAATCCTTGTTCTTAAGTCCTGTTGATTTATTGAGTTTCTTATTGCTTGAGACTGGTATTGAGGTACCCAAAGCATGCCTTTTGACCATTTATCTTCTTAAAATAATACCATTTATAATGAAGTTCCAGGGGTTGGAACAGTGCTGCATTCCAAAACTTGTAAAAAACCAGGACAGGTAGATGAAATCGTTGCTATTCTTGGTTCAGGTGTGGTGGCAGCTGTTTAACATTTGCACTAGCTGTTGATGCGATAAGGTATTTCACTGTCTTTATAAGAGGCAAATACACAATCCCACTTCTCTTGAATTCATAAAAAAAGCATTTATGTAACGGTGCTTCTGCTTTTGAATCATGAGCAACAGTATTATCATCCTTCACTAGGATTAGGCCGTATAGTTTTTGCTGAAGTCTTTGAATCTGTTGCAACAATGGGTAAAGTACATTCACCAGTACTTTCACAACTCCTCCAGCAAGATGCTTTGTGGTAGGCTATTAAAAAAATAAGAAGATTGAACTTTTATGGGTTGAAAACTGACAAAGAACAAAAGATGAATACATGGCTAACTTTTCCTCATTGCAGCTTGTTAGCAGTAGATATCTCAAGTGTCCATATGCTTTATAAATTTCTTAGTATTTTGGAAGGGGTGTTGGAAAGTGATGTCAGTCAGAACTAATGAAGAGGGCTTTGAAGAACTGCAAGGAGATACAGATAATTTAAGTGAAGATGCACAGAGTGTCAAATAAAAAGCAAAATAATATACTGGAGGGAGAAATGGCAATTCTTCATATTAATTCTGAATTAATTGGATCAATCCAGCAAGAGACCTGAGCTTTCCTGTGAAATTGGTAAGGAAGAGGATACCTTGGAGTGCAGCTGCAGTCAGAAAACAAAAGTAATATTAACTTATTGAACTAACGTGGTTTGAATACTGTCATGTTTTATGTGAAAGCTACCATGGCCTTATCTGAAATGTTGTGCGCTCTGCTGATTGCCCAGTATCTTCTTACAATGCTGATTCTATACTGTCCAGTGTCCTCCCCAGTGATATGAAGATACATATTGCTGAGCCAGATAGTACCTGTGCTTTTCCTCATAGGGCATACTGTTTTTGCAGGAAAATGTGAGTCTGATTAAGGAAATTAATGACTTGCGTCAAGAACTGAAGGTGGCCCATGCCAAGGTACAGGACCTCCAGTCAATACTAAGATTAACCAAGAAAAAACAAGCAATTCAAGACACAGGTGAATAGTACTGCTTGTATGTTTTTCAATACTGTCAGTACTCATTCTAGAAGTCCTTTCTGTTGTTGGTGACCAATTCTATTGCTGTCTCCATATCATTTCAGCTTCTCTGCCTGGTGGTACCTGATATATTGTAATGCTAGTTGTAGAAGATGCTAAATACTGCAGAATCTTACTATTTCACTCTTGTCCTTCATCCTTGAAAGATGTCATTCCTTGTTCATGCCCAAGAACTCTGTGAGCTGGACCTTTGTTACTCTGCTCTATCCTCTCTGATTTTATCTTCTAGCTCCCTCCTGTGAACCGCTGTCCTGCCCAGCTGTCCCAAGGTTGAATGCAGAGAAAGAAAGTGAGAAAATCATAGAAATGCAGCAGCTAGAAATTCAATACCTGCGAGGCCAAATCCAGGAGAAGGGCAAGTTCAGCCAGCCTCTCCTAGAAAGAAATCTTCCTAAGCTGGATCTGGAAAGAAGCTACAAGGCACAGCAAGAGTGACCTGGTTCAAGGATGCTTTACATTATTATATTCTCCTGGCAAGATCAGAAATGCAACAGCATAGATTAGACTTCCATGATCCTATACTCTTCCACTGAAAGCGTTTGGGCAGCATTCATTGCTCTGAACACAATGCAGCAACCTTCACTCTCTTCTACTTTCCTAGGCTCTGTCCTTTCCATGAGGCCTAGGAGCCAGGAGAAAAAAAATAAATTTGTGTTACTGCAAGACTGATCTTTGTGCCTTTGAGCTAAGGCAGGCGTGCACCTTTCTCCTGAAAAATAGCCAGTCCTAGTTCAGAAATGCTGGTCAAACTCTGTAAGCATTTTCTGCTAGAATTCTGGTTTGGTGTCATTCTGCTGCAAGTAATCAACATCAGCCTTTTATTTTCCAGTACTGAATTTCCTGTGTCCACACAAAGGACTGCCTGCACTTAAGACAGATGTCAGTGTTGTTCCAAACAGGTATCCAGTCACAGACTAAAAATCAATTACCTTGTGAGGACAACCTTTGACTAGTGGTCAAGCACACCTGAACTAGAGCCCTTGCTCAAGCCTCTGCCTCCTGTCTAGAGATGTGTTGTCTCGGTTTTTACAATCATTTCAGCAG
>NW_010426652.1:22557-25056 GCF_000710305.1 Buceros rhinoceros silvestris | reverse complement strand
CAGCAGGACAAAAAAGGCAACTCAGTTTCACACTCTGAAATCTGGAATAAAGTCCAAACCTTATGTCATAACTCTCCTATAACTTTGATAAATTAATATTTACTTGTGTTTTTTCCCAACATCTGCAATCCCTCTAGTTCAGTTTTTCAGTGCAATTCTCATAAAAAGTCACTCTGAAAAGTACTTAAGTGTAGAAAAAGGCAGGGAGTAATTTCTTTAACAATGCAGGGGAGAAGAAGTAAGTTTTTCATCCTTTGTTGTCAGTGCATGACACACTGTCTCGCTGAGGAATGCTTCACATACATCAGAAGTTTAAGATGCTGATAGCTCATGGAGCTATAAGGTATAATAACAGCCAGTACGTCACTGTTTCCATTTCCTATCCTGAATTGTAGAGAAGTGACGAGTGCTTTCTACGTACTAATAATAATATTATACAGAAGATGGTGCTGCCAGGGCTGGAGAAGGTGTAAGCTGTATTACCGCTGGGGATACTAGACTCATTTCCAGGCTAACACCATGACAGAACAGGTGGTTGCATGAGTTCCTGTGACGTGGGAGGCTTCAGCTGAGTGCTTTGTCCGTGAACGTGGAATTAAGTTTCTTTAGTTTTACTTTTTTTCGTTTGGTAGTTTTAACCTGTATGAAGCAGAGGTTTCAGAGGAACAAAAGGAAGATGTTATGATGGAATTGGTCTGTTAATGTGCTAGCTTAACACCTTCCTCTCCACCCCCTACCCCCCCAACACCCCCATATAATCATCTTGATATTTCCTGTACAGAAAGAGGATGTAATTAAAATAATTAGCAAATATTTTAGAAACTAGTTCCCTCTTAAATTTTCAGAACACACCCATTCTAATTTGCTAGGTTCCCACGTGGTGTAATTTTCCCCTCTCTCTGTCAGAATAAATTGAGTGACAGAAGCTACTACTTTAATAGTTGTGGTTTAGATAAATGGAATAAATCTTTCTGAAAAAGAAGACCCTTGTCCTAATAAGAGGAAGAAGCATATACAGGTTAAGAATTATTTCTAAGTGGTGATTAATACGCTCAGAAGTATGCCCGTACATCACCGTCATGAGAGAGGTTTTAAAGGCAACACAAGGCCTGTCGGATGAAGCCTAGGAAGGCAGCTGGCAAAATAGGTTCAAGAGGATTTCAAACTTGATCTTAGTGGCTGAGAAACAAAAAATGTTTTAGCTAAGGCAGAACATTAAAAATCAGGCACAGCAAAGTGTAACAACCGAAGCTTATCAGGGACCTGCTGGAATTGGAAAACTACTCCAAGGTCAATGTCCCACGCATGTGCTGTAGAGTGTTTTCAGAATTAAGTGGTAATTGGATTATGGTTTTGTATGCTAATGGTCTTCCCTCAGGGTGCAAAGACACTTTCCGCTTTCATCTTCTCTTGGTCTGCATTGTGTGTTTCTCCTCTTGGTACCTCTCTAAAGGAGCTGGTAGGCATCTCATGCTCTTGAGAAGTTACAGCCCACTTTTAAGAGTGAATATATGGCTATTTTTAAAGCTCAGTAAGGTTTCCCCTTGGATGATACATTTGTTAACTAGGACAACTAAAGGACAAGGTTTTTCTGGGTAGGGGCAAGGGTGCTTGTATAGAGAAATCCACCACATCCCCTTTGTTGTTTTAGGTTTAGGACAACAACCACTGGGCATTTGATGATATTTCACAAGTTTCAGAAGATCTGTTAGATTTTACTCGCCAAATTCCCAAAGATGTCACACTAATTGGTGTCTATTGTATTAGCATATTGTAAGCTTCCCTTCTCATAGCCTGATAAAAAACATAGCACGCAGTTTACTAATTGAGCCTCCTTTCCAATTAGTCAGGCAAGAGCTGTTGTTTGGCCCTGTTCTCTTCTTCCTACATCTCCCAGGAGGTTTTCAGCTGCTCATGCTCACAGTAGTGATCCCTTCTGCTGTTGCTAAGCCGAGCCTCAAAGGAGCAGGCATGCACCCAGTCTGGGAGTCTCAGTTCTCTGCTGACTTCCGACATTCATGCTACTCCCTTTTTTCTCTTCCTCTCAAATGAGTCCTTTTCTGTTTCTCTAAGTCCTCTCAAAATAGTCACTCTTTTTTTTCTGCTAGATGACCAGGAGGTCAGCTGCTTTGCAGCACAGCAGGCTCTGATGATGCCACTGTCTCCCAGGAAGGAGGATACTGCAGCTGCCTGGTGATGGGGAGATGGCGCTACAATGACATCTTGCCAGGCTTAAGTGCCTGCCTGGACTAATGCCATACAAATATCCAGTCCTGATGCTATCAGATGGCCACAGTAGTGCAGGAGCTATTTTATTTAACACCACATAATAACAAATACTTGCTGAATGTATCAAATATTCTCTAGTGCTGCCTGCACTAGTGGCTGCAGGCGTCCTCTCACCTGCTGCCTAGGAGCTACTCCTTGGCTCTGGCACCCCTTCACCTCCATCTGGGAGGAAATGAGGCACCTTCCAGGATCGGTGCGTGGCCAGATCCT
>NW_010426652.1:10361-22536 GCF_000710305.1 Buceros rhinoceros silvestris | reverse complement strand
CCGGCTGCCTGGGAGCTACTCCTTGGCTCTGGCACCCCTTCACCTCCATCTGGGAGGAAATGAGGCACCTTCCAGGATCGGTGCATGGCCAGATCCTGCCTGGGGAGGGAGGGAGGGGTAGTGCCTGCACACCGGCGCAGCTCTGGAGCCTCTCCAAGGCCAGCAGCAGTTTGCTGAGACGCCACCCTGCTGGGGAATGCACCTGCCCGGGCGAGAGGTGAGAGCTTGCAGCCTATTGTTGGTGCTGCCTGCGCCGTGTTGCACCAGGAAGGGGAGCCGGCAGGAGCACCTGTTTCTTGGCAGGCGATTGCCGGGGGAATGGAAGAGAATTTCCCTTGAGCTCCCTCTTTATCTCGATCCAGTGGAAGGAGAGCCAGGAAAAACCATTGCTGCCAGGCCGGAGCAGGGAGCAGTGCTGGGCTGCTGCATGTGGGCAGTGTCTGCCGCAGGTGAGTGAGCCCTCCTCCCTGGGACCCGTGCGTGTGCGGGAAGGGCCGTGCTTCATCCATAGCTGCTGGCAGGTTTGGGGGCTGCTTCAGACATACTTCTTAAGAGATCCTACCTCTTGCCTCCGCATAATTTCTTCCTTGTGCTGTTGTGTTTCCTCCCGGCACATAAGGCTCGAGAGTTTCCTGATCCTTGAGGGCTCCCGGGCCTCCCTCAGCAGAGGTGCATCAGGACAGGCTGTGGGGTTGGGATGATGGTTGCCTTTTATGCATACAGAGAGGAAGGAGAACACAAAACTTTATAATGGAGCGTGCTAAAGCTATCTTTATTTCTGTAAAAAGCAGCTGCACACTCACCCCATCACAACAAGCCCTCTACCATCCTTACCCCCAGAGCTTGGTGAAAGGAAGAGACAGTCCACCACCTCCCTGGGCTTTCCTGGGGCTTCCTCAGTGATATCTGGTGTCAGGAACACTGGTGGGACAGATGCTCGCTTCTGGGAAGGCATTATCCCTCTGGCAAGGTAGAGAGGGTGGGCTCTCCCCAGAGATACAGATTAGACAGCATAGATTTGCCTGGATTTTGAGTAGCCCCAGAAAGGAGGAGTATTGGGAATTGGTGGTTGATGTAGCAGCCAAAGGAGCGTGGATCTTTTGCTAGGATTTTGGGGCAGACAGATGCATCATAAAAGCCCCATTACCCCCTTTCCCCACGGCTTCCTCTATCCCCACTCATGAGTTTTCAGAAAAGAGGGTACATTCTCACACGTCTCAGGGCAGCAGTGTCACTCCTAGGGGCACAGACAGGCCTTGAGCACTACAACGTTTAGAGCTTCTGATCTGTGTATTGGCAATAGTTCAGGCATAAAACAAGAAGTATGATTTTAATTCTCTTTGAGGCCACTAGGGAGTTAGAACAGAGTAGAGTATGATTAGGGAGCATTTCTTTACTGAGAGAGTGGTCAAACACTGGAACAGGGTTCCTGGAGAGGTGGCTTGATGCTCCAAGCCTGTCAGTGTTTAAGGTGAATTTGCACAATGCCCTTAACAACATGGTTTAACTTGGTCAGCCCTGAATTGGTCAGGCCAGTGGACTAGATTGTCATTGTAGGTCCCTTCCAACTGAAATTAGAATAGAATAAGAATAAGAATAGGCTATTTCAGGTGGAAAGGACCTACAACAATTCAAGGCTCACAAAGTTAAAGCATTTTGTTATGGGCATTGTCGAAATGCCTCTTAGACTGACAGGCTTGGGGTATCGACCCCCTCTCCAGAAAGCCTGATCCAGTGTTTGACCACCCTCTTAGTAAAGAAATACTCCCTAAAGCATTGGAAGTTGGAAAAATTACGTGAAAGGATGGGAAAATATTTATGCTCATTCTGGACTGGAATTCTCTATGAGGAACAGAGTGGTGGCAAGTTTATCCCAAACAGATTATGGCCAGACCTGGCCAAGAAAAAAATAAGCTGTAGTGGTCTAGAGGAGTAGGGGATGGAGATGGCTTGTATATGTTTGAGGCCATGAGGCTCTATTGGCCCTCATCTAGATGACTCATGCATATCATTTTATGTACTGTTATTTTACAGCAGATCTTGCTGGACTCTCCTGATATCCATGATGCTCACAAAGTCCACATAGCTGCAAAAAACCCTTCCAAGGCTGGAAGCACTGTAGGAGCCTGTCCCACCCCCAGGCTTCCCCTCCCGAATGCTGTGGGTAAGCAGTATCTCATGGTGTGTCCTGGGTTCAGGGAGAGGAGGGAAGTGAGGAGCATTTCGACAGCTGAATGGTATGTGGCTCTGAAAATAAAGTATTAAATAACATACAGTCCATGGCCCATGTGTTAGATATCAGAGAGTCAGACATAAAAAGCCTATAAGTAAATAAATAAATGCATATGCCATTCACAGGTGGTCAGCAGGCATGCATCTCCTCCTGCAGCCAAGAGTGGCCAGAAACCAGCTGATGATGACCCTCAATTCCCAGTTCAATGTTGTCAGAGTAGGACAAAAAAAGAAAAAAGAAGTCAAAAACATTATCATTTTTGTTTTCCTTCATTCCTGTTCTTCCTCCCCAGCTGCCAGCCAGCAGTGAGGAAGGACAGCCTGTCAATTTTTTTCCTGAAATGTGACCTTCAGTCAGAAAGCATTGTGTGGCTGGGCTGGTCCTCTCCTCCTTTATCTGTTGTGTACAAAGATGGGAGCGCTGACCTGTGAGACACATCAGACTGGCTAATCTGATGGGCTAACTGGCTTAAGCTCCCAAAGGGTCTGTATTGTAGTCTATCCCAGACCAGTGAGACCAGGTAGCCCAAAGAAGAGCGACAGGAGGGACAACTGCTATGAAAAGGTTGTCCTTCACCCTCATGATGGAACAGGGATCCACAGCCCTTCCTTTCTCTCAATCTGATCTGGGCAAGCAGATGTGCTGCATAATGCCAAGAAACCAGATCAGCAAAGTTGCTGTGAGAGTCCTTCTCCAAGGACTGGTGGGTGACAGCCAAAGATAGCGCTGCTTTGGTTTACCATACCTAAAGACAGTCGGATTTTTCTTAAGAAGGTGAGCACCCATGCTGAGGAATGGGAAGCTGTAGTTAGATTTGAGGAAAAATTTATTTGTGGTGAGAATGGTTAAATACTGGAACGATCCCAGAGGGCCTGTGTATCCTCCATCCTTGGCAGTATCCAGCATCCAGCTGGATGGAGCCCCGAGCTACTAAGTCTGGCTTTGAGGTTAACTCTGCTTTAAGCAGGTGGATGGACTGGGTGACTTCACAAGTTCCTATCGCACCTGAACTATTTTGTGATTCTAAGAGTAAAAACACTGTAGCACAAACCCTCTAGGCAGTCTAGAGAAGCCCAAGCACTTGTGGATGCTTATAAAGCAAAAGATTCTATTCCCAGAACGTTTTCAAACAGACACAAGGAAACATGGAGGCACACATCAGTGGAAGCCTTCGCATCTCAAATCAGTTGTTTGATAGAGGTTAATATAACACCAGGAAAAACATGCTCAGAGGTCGTGTCTTACTTTGTTCTGCAGCCAGATGCTCTAACAGTTATATCTTGCTCCCTGACCCTCTTCTGAGCAAAAATAAAATGGTAAAAAGAAGTAATGTGAGAATGCAGTGTCATAGCCTGATTTTTGGTTGCATTTTCCCTGAGTGTGGTTTGTGCTGGTTTTTCGTACGGTTTGACTCACAGCTTGCCTGAGCAGCTTCGGTCAAGCAGCAGAAGGCTTCAGACTTTGCACCTCTCCTAGCTTTATGTTTTCTTGGTAGAAAATCTCAATCTAATCTACAAACCTACTATCTACTGGACTCACCCATTGCTGGTGAGGAGATAAGGCACCTCTGTGCTTGGAGAAGGAAGGACAGGAGGAAGTAGTGCTTAGCACCAAGCTGGTTTGCATAGGATGGAGAAGTGTGTCCAGGCTCAACATCTTCTTACCCCTCTGTTCTGAAAGTGCCCTGCAACAACCCCACCTTCTTGGGGAGCTGTGTTGTCTGCTGTCTCATGCAGAACTGAAGTGGGTCCCAACAGGCGCACATCGGCATACTCAACCACAGCTTTTTTTTTCTCTCTAATAGATGCTTTCTGACTCCTCTGACTTTAGCCAGGAGCTGCAGATCTCCCGTGGGCCTCCAGGAGCCTGTGTTCCTGTCTGCCAGCCCACTCCCTGCCCAGGCAGTTCCAGCACCAGCAGCCGTGCAGGGGAATAGCACCGCGTGCGGCTCGCGCAGCACGGCGGGTCCCAGTCCAGCAAACCCGCCCTGGTTACAGACTTCCTGGACACGTGCTGCCAGTTGGCAGCATGCCCTGAGCCGCATCCAAAGTGACCTCATGCTCCATCACAGCCGGGGAGTGACTCAGGAGGAGATTGGCCTGACACTGTCAGGCAGTGGCTGGTTCGGGCACCCCCCACCCTATTGTCTTCCCTCTCCCCTCACCCTGTGTTGGCTCGTCCCCCGTGGAGGGGGATTTTTGAGGGGTTTGCTGGTAGTGAAAGCATTGCCATAAGGCGACATGGTGTGTGGATACTGAGGACAGAGAGAGCTGTGGAAGAAAAGATCCCTGGTGTGTGCAGAGCCGCCATGCGTGGAGGTCACAGATTGTCCCCAATCGTCTGTAATGAGCCCACAGTCCCAGCGCTGGGCAGAGCAGAGCACAAAGACAAACCGAGTGTGTCTGGCATGGGCTGACAGGCTCCTGCAGAGCTATTTCTAGCAGGCAGGGTGCTGCATGGCCATCCCCTCACCCAGGAGAAGAGACACAGCTTTGGCACAGGGGATCTGCATCAGTTCCTGTCCCTGCCACAGGGTCCTGCGGGACTTTGAGCACATGGTGTGTGTGCTCGTGATGGTCAAGGAAGTGTCATCCTGTCTGGGAGGTGACCAGGGAGGCAGTTCCTGGGTTTCCAGGGTCTGCCCCATGTCTCAAGGGTTCAACCATACCTGAGATGCTCCTGCACTGTCTTTCTCAGCACCTCTCCTTGCTCTGGAGGAACCAGTCGGAGCACTCACCTGCCAGGACTGGATGTTATTTAAGAGAAGTGCAAGACGTTTCCACTCTTGGTATAAAACTGTACTCAGAGAACCATTGAGGAAGGCCAGGACGCTGGGGAGGTGATGAGGCCGGGAAACTGGGCTGCGGGTTGAGACAAGGTGCTATGCTGAAGGGAGCCCAGCTAAGAACAGCACCATGGAGACTGCCGCCACCCTGCAGCCACCACTGTCCTTCCCCTGCTCCCTTCCAGTGGTGAAGTGCTTCAGGGACCAGCAGAGAGGAGAGCAAAACTGCAGGGTGCCAGGTCCCAGCTGTCTGGGGGCTCTTTCCACAGAAGTGCTGAGACCACTGGAGATACAACCATCGTATTTCCCTAGGGAACTTGGGAGGGGGAACCACTGGCAGTGCAGGGGTAGGGGCAGGGCTGAGAACATGCAGCAGGGGCAGCTCTTGCTCTTTCAGCAACTGGAAGGGTTAAGCCCTGGTTCTGACACCCACCACCCACTGTCATTCTGGGCAGCAGAGACAGTTGGTGACAAGAGGCTGATGCTGATGAGGGAGCATGTGAAGCCAGAGCTGTGAATGGGGCTTTATCCCAGGAGGGACCTGCCTCTGCTCTGTCCCTGCCCTGCTGCCAGCACCAGCTGCAGGCAGAGTCCTGCGGGCAGCGATGTGCCAGTAGCCTCTGAGCAGGGCAGGCAGGACTGGGGGGGCAGGAGATTCACCCCTGGGTCAGGCTGAGATCTCCCCGCAGCGTGTGGATGTCTCCTGGGAAGATGTGCGTGACTGATCTGTGCTCCAGTGGACAGGGCTTTTGTGAGGGAGGCAGGGGAAGGTCTGCAGGCCAGCCTGTAGCAACTAAGGCCCACAGTTTTGCACGGGATTATTTGGTACAGGCTAGCAGGTTCTCTGTTTAATGATATCTTCTCTTCTTGACTCTTTCAGATGAGAGACACAGAAGAGGAAAGACGCAGCCTTGGTTGTTCCCATATGGTGCTGCTCTGGAGATGCTCCACCATCTCCTGCAGCCCTGGCTGGGCGGTGGGCTCAGCCCCAGCACATGGACCGTAGCTCTCCAGGTGGCACTGCTGCAGAAGAGAGCTCCACCAGACTCCAAAAAATGAGACAGAGGCATCCCTGCTTGAGAAATGCTGCTGCCCTCACAACCACTGCTGCCTTGACTCTCTACTTTGCTGTAAGGGTGTAGATTCATCTGTGAAAGCATCCCACCGTGCTCTCCCCACCCAGCCTCCCACCATGCCAGAGCTGGCAGAGCTGAGCAGCCCCCGCACCCCTGCGGATGCGGACAACATCCAGAGGAATATCTTGGAGGAGCATGTGGAGCTCTGGTGGTTCCAGGACCCCAAGAAGTCTATCCTGTGCTATGGGATAGCTGTGGTGCTGATCCTGGCCTGCGGGATTGGAGGCATCATCCTGCTGTACAGCACCAGCAGCCGGTCGGGGGAGTGGCGGCTGGCCGTGGGCACCACGCTCTGCCTCCTGGCCCTGCTCGTGCTGCTGAAGCAGCTGCTGAGCTCTGCAATCCAGGACATGAACTGCATCCGCAGCCGGGATCAGATTGAGCTCCTGAAGAGTGGGGGTTTCTCGGACTGCCTGGTGCTGCTGCTCAGCGCCCTGGTGCTGATGGTCTGCGGGGTCGTGCTCACTATCCTCTCCACCACGACCATGCAGCTCAGCCCTGCACGGCCGCTGGCCAGCATGTTCACCAGTGGAGTTGTCCTCCTGACTGCTGGCAGTGCCATCCTCCTCTGCCTGCTGCTCTACCTGATCTGTACCTCCTGCCGCCAGGCTGCTCCTCGGAGCCTGGAGACTGGTGAGATCCGTGTCTTCACCATCTCTGGACGCCTCGCCACAAACAGACGGCTTCCTCCCACCTCCAGCATGGCCAACCTGATCTGACCCAGGACGCCCTTGCGTGAGTCTCACTGGATATGACCCACCAGCAGGGCTTGTGCTGGCCTTTCCCAGGGGGAAGGTGAGCATTGTGTGAGCCTTGCACGTCTTTTGAAGATGACTGGCGTTTGCTTCACCTCAGACTGTCGGCACAGCAAGGACTTGGGTTCCCTGGACAAATTCTGTGTCCTGGCACGTTAGGAGCACAACACTGGCCTGGTTGGTTGGTTTTATCTCCACAAAGCCTCCTGTAACAGCTGCTGCCTGCCCGGCTGTGACCCCTGCCACAGAGTTAAGGTGAGCCTGTCCTGTACCCCTGGGATCCCCATCACTTGCATGGTTCCTGGTGTCCCAGAGCTGCATCCTGCACTCTCCTGGCAGGAGAGGCTGTGATTGCGGGTGGTATAAAACCACCCTCTGCTCCATGCAGAGCCACTGGCTCCTGAGTGATAAACGTCAGGAAATATTCTGCATGCCAGCAGGCAGGCAGCGCAAGCGAAGGGGGCTCTGTGGGAGGTACGGCTGCAGGGCTACTCCCAGGAAAGCACCTGCGTGTGGGGGCAGCCAGCGTGGGATTTGCATGGGAATCTGTGTACCAGAGCCCCAGCAGGGCTGGACCCCATGTGAAACGTTGGTTGTGTTTGCAGTGCCAGGATCTGTCCAATATTGCATTTCTGCAGCCCAGCATCTTCTGTGGTTTATCAAAGGGGTGATCGAAGGGTGTTGGTGTCAGGCCCTGACAGGTTATCAGTGCTGGACTGTGTGCTAGGGCTCTCTTACCATGGAATCTGTGTACCAGAGCCCCAGCAGGGCTGGACCCCATGTGAAACGTTGGTTGTGTTTGCAGTGCCAGGATCTGTCCAATATTGCATTTCTGCAGCCCAGCATCTTCTGTGGTTTATCAAAGGGGTGATCGAAGGGTGTTGGTGTCAGGCCCTGACAGGTTATCAGTG
This sequence comes from Buceros rhinoceros silvestris, assembly GCF_000710305.1. Lineage (NCBI taxonomy): Eukaryota > Metazoa > Chordata > Aves > Bucerotiformes > Bucerotidae > Buceros > Buceros rhinoceros. The sequence goes on along the minus strand of NW_010426652.1, from coordinate 14,716 downwards.
CTGGACTGTGTGCTAGGGCTCTCTTACCATGCTGGCATCCTCCAGCCACAAACAGAAACGTGTAGTCACTGAAGGATGGGGATGGGATGCCTGAATCCTGGGGCTGGGGCTGCAGCTCTGCAAGGACGGTGCGGGTTGGGAGTGGCGTTGCCCCCTGGCAGGAGTTTCCCAAGCAGAGGCACCTCTGCTGCCTCGGTAGCACTGTGGTGCATCCCAGTCCCTGCACCTTCCCTCACTGTTCCCGTGTCTCAAGTGCTGCAGCTGATGTGCGGCAGAAAATTTCCACTACCACTTGGGCCTTACCTGGGGCTTTTTTTGAGTTTTATCTCTACAAGGTGTCTACCACCAAGGTATCTTTCTCAGATGCAGACTAACACCTCACCCCAGGAGCTTTTCCTGTGACTTGAGGCTCATTTACCTGTCAAAATTCTCATTTCCTCCAGAGACCCACGAACCATTTCACTGCCCTTTCCATAGTCACAGATCCTAAATTCATAGCAAAGCTGCTCCTGAGCAACCTTCTCTTCCCCTTCATCTTCCTGTCTGCTCCCGTCTCCCCCTCTCTGAGCCCCAGCAGATATTTCCACTCATTATTTGCTAAGCTCTCTCTGTGATGGAACAAGACTGAGCTATCATTCTTTGGTGCCTGGTAGCAGATTTATATGGAAGAGAACAGTAGCTCATTCCCTTAGTAACAGCACAAATCCTTGTCCGTGTTACACCTGGAGGCGATGTCAGAGTTCAGCATCAGTAAACCCCACCAGGTATATGCTGGGCAGTGAGGACTTCATCCCTTCAAGCTCCAGACCACACCATCCCCAATGCACTCAGATCGCATGAGAGCACTTCTATATTCACCTGCTCTTGTCCTGCTCCTGCTGGCTTTCCTTCCCCTAAAGTCTTGGATCGTTTTCCCCAAAGTACAGGAACATCATTTCAGCTTTTCTTTCTAAATCTCTGTTATTTCTACATTTTTATCAGCCGCTTTCACATCATCTGTAGATTTTATTAAACTGCTGTTTCCTTCTCTCTCTGCATCACTTCCCTTATTCTGCCCAAGAGTTTAGAGGGTGTTTAGAGGGTGTTTTAGATGGTGAAGCTCAGGTCCTTCTGTGCTAAATCCTCTGCAAAGCAAAGAGCCGTCCTTTTCCTCTGGGCCGTTTGTCCGGCAGGGACCCCTGTGCGTACGCAGGGAAGGACAGTTTTGCACCATCCATGTGGCTGCTGCTCTGCACCTCTGTGTCAGTGCGTGTGCAGTTATACCAAGCTGTCTGTCTGTGTCAGTGCTTTGGCAGTTACCCCGGCTCCCCCACCCTGCACGTGTGGGCAGGCTGCAGTAGCCTGCACATCTGCATGGTTCTGGGAAGTTGCGTGACTGTGTCCAGCTGGCAGCTCCACACTGCTGCATGCCAATGTGAGCCCTCCCCTCAACAGCCCCGTCAAAATGTGCCCAAGTGCCATGAACTGTGCCAGAAAAGGACGCTTGGGGCTGTGTCAGCAACCCAAGGAAATAACAGCTGAGAACAGGCTGTCCCCGAAGACGGCAGTTTGGGTGCCTGGCTGCCCAGACTGCCCAGCCTGCGCTGCCCCAGCCACTGACTCACCTCTGCAGAAACCGTGCCGGTTTGTTCCCTTCCTGGTTCCTGTGTTGTGTGTGGAAATATGTAATAAAGCATTACAGAAGTCAACCATGTTGAAGGCTGATGCTTGAGTGTCAGCCCCTCTGCGGAGCAGGAGGTGGCAGGGCTGTGCAAGGCTGGCCTCTGCTCAAGCTGAGCCCAGGGAAGAAATCCTGTCCCTCCTGCAGTTGTGGTTTTGGCTCATCAGATAGTGTGGCAACGCCACCACAGCCCCCCAAATGCATGTACTTATTTCCTGATACACAACTCCCACCTTCAGATGCTTATGCATCTCCCTCTGCTTAAGGACCTAGACACAGCCAGTCCCCCTTGCCACTGCTCTGTGAACCTAAGACCAAGAGATGCTCACGTGGAGCTCACAAAACCTCCTGAATATGTCAGTGCTGGCTGGTTTGTTTACAGAGAAGCTGTTTTGCCCTGCAGTAAGGCTGAGCCTCGAGCCTCACGGCAGCAGCTACTGCCTGCAATGAGCCTGCAACCAGTCTGCCTGCATGCCTGCTACTTCTCCCATCCACCACCCTCAGTTGTGGTCCTTCCAGCAGCTTCCTGGGGGCAACCCCCTTGAGAAGGCTCCTCCTTTTCTGCTCTGACCCCCTTGTACTCTCTCTGCATGCTAGATGAATTTACCCCTGCACGAGCTGCCAGGATCCTGCCCCCTTGCACTGGAGCTGCCTGGAGAGGGGCAGAGGGTTGCCCTGGGACCACAGCTCCCTGCACACCACAAAACCAGCCACAGTTAAAGAGTAAGTGGGTAGGCCTCCCAGAAGGGTCAACAAGCAGACAAGCAACCTGCCACCAGGTACAGAGGGGATGAGAGTGAGCAAGATCCTGGACAAATAACCCTGGGCAGTTGTAAATTTAATATCTGTTAAGACATTGTTGAGACCAAAAATAAAACACTACAGCTAGCATGTGTTCAAGTGATTGAAAAGCCCAGAAAATACCCTCCAAAAATAACTGAAATGCATTCTCCCAGCCCTCAGATTTAAGACTCCTCTCTTACCTGAAAGATACTGGAAATTCCCTGAAATTACAGCATATATTTGTATTTTCACAGGTAGCTGCTAAGACAAGCCCAGAAGGTAAAACACAGAGCAGTGACTGCAAAAGTAAAACTCAGTTTAGAAATTCATCATATAAGAGCAAAAACTGCCTGACCACTGAAACAATCCAACAGTTCTCCTCCTCCTCCTCCTCTGGAAGGTGCTTTAAGCCACCGGCCTGTATCACCCATCCAACCTGACAGCTGACCCAGCTGTTGTAATGGGATGTAAACCCCTTTGGTTTACATCCTCTGACTTGTATTATTTTGTATACACTGCTCTATAAATATCTTAATGAGTAGAGAAATAGAAAGGCAGTTTACAGTGAAATGAAGGTTTGAAGGAGATGGGGGAATCAGCTGTGTGGCGAGGCTGTAAAAACTGCGGTCCCTGTGACAATGCTTTGTACTCTGGAGCATGGTGGAGAGATTCCTGGGCCATCAGCGACAGTAAGAACCAGGCTGTGCCCTGGAAAATCTTCCCAGCTGGATGGTACCAGCTTTGTGAATCACTTACTAAGGAAGGTGATCGCCACTGCTGCTCCCTGCTTTTAACTCCAGCGTAACACATGCAGGCATGATCAGCACTACAGAAATAATTTGTAGTTACCTATGTCCCATGGGCTGTTCATCGTACCACAAAGATGACAGGAATGCAAAAATTACAATGTTCATTTAACTCCATGGTTAGAGATACAGACAGGACTTTGTGATGGGTGCCAGGGGACAGGGCTGTCTCGCCCCAGCACGCACGCCTGCCTGACGCTGCAGCCAGCACCACCATCTCTGCTCATCTCTGCAGAGCTGACACGGGAAAGGTAAGTGCCTTTCTAGCATGTCTTGCTGGAGAGGTAAGAGAGAAAAGAGAGAAGGGATGTGTTGGGAAGCGACAGTGGAGAGGCGTGCACAGAAACCCTGTAGCGACGCACCAGGGCTGTCCATGCCACAGCACGTGACCAATTTGTTTGCCCAAGAGCACTCGTTGTGACGCAGTCCTGTTCTCTCACTGATGCACTTAACGAGGAATGTTTTTATGGTCCTTGAAAGCACATGCAAAAAAAGCCACACCCCAGCTGTGGGGTTGGGGCTTTCCTCCTGGCATCACCGCTGGGAGACCTCCAACAAAATGCAGGCAGAGGAAGGGTTAAATCATGCTTTAATCACACCCTGGAGTGACAATGCCTTGAGGGACAGAGCAGAGCTGGGTGCAGTGCTATGGGGCAGCAGGGCCAGCGCCCACGACCCTGCAAGGAAGCACCAGGGCAGGCTCCTCTTCCCACCCAACCAGGCTGCCAAGGCACAGTGGGCACCATCTCCTTCATCCTCAGCACCTGAGCTGGGCTGGGAGAGTAGCAGCAGGCTCGGTGTCCCCATGCCAGTGTAGCCCTACTGGCATCTTGCAGGGGCACTGTAGGGCTGGCTGCCTTCAGCCTCCATCACTATTCCCAGCCCATCCCTTCTCTCCGCTCCTCTCCACTCCTTTCTTCCTCCCCCAGCCACATGGGGCCGAAAGCTGAGGGCAGGCGGGAAAGAGCGAGGAAGAGATGGAGGTGAGGAGAGGGCAAGAGGCTGCAGCAGGGGGCTGCAGGCTCAGATGGAGAAGTGCAACTCCTGCTCCTCTTCCTCCGGCAGCTGCTCACTTGTCTGTATGTAGTTGTCCTCAATGAAGCAAT
>NW_010426652.1:6070-10206 GCF_000710305.1 Buceros rhinoceros silvestris | reverse complement strand
CTTGTCGGTATGTAGTTGTCCTCAATGAAGCCATCATCATCCTCAGCTTGCAGGTCAGCAGCACCAGGCATGGGGTGGCTCTCACAGACTCCCTGGCCTGAGGAGCCCCTGTTCCAGCTACTGCTGTCCTCCATGGGGCTGCCTCTGATCGAGCTGGTTTCAGGCAGTGGTCGGTGGCGGTAGCTGGCGAAGTTCTTGTGGAAGAGCTTGCACTTGGCAGCCAGCGCGATCAGGATGGAGATGCCGATTGCTGCCACCAGGAAGCCCACCAGGTATGGCCAGCTCCTTCCCCCCTTCCCGGTGGGTGGCGTAGTGGCTACGGCGCAGGAAAGGCATGTCAGGGCACAGCAGGTCAGGCTGCAGTATAGCCAGCAGTCCTCAGCAGCCAGCCCCGTGCATGCCAGCGGCACACAGCCAGCACTGGATTGCTTTGGTTAGGAGCAATATAAATGCTCTTCACCAAGAGCTAGCTACCAAGAGTGTGTGAACCCCGCGGGGAGAACTGCCGCACAGCTGTCTGACACTGGTACCCATCACCATGGAGTCTGCGCTCTGTGTAGCTTTGTGGCACCTGCTAACTTTTCTGTTGCAAAGCCAGCAAACACCTCCAGGCGGTGGCCACTCTCCCCACCAAGCCACTGCACCACTGGTGACCAGGCAGCCTGAGACCCTGGGACTGCAGGGCAGAGCAAGGGGGCTCCACCTGCGGTCCCCTCTGGGGTGGCGGAGGGCTGGAGGGAGATAGACCTTACAGATGCCTCTGTAGCTTCACAACTTACTGTTGCTGTGGGTAACTGTGATCTGCTGTGCCGTGCTGTCCTCCCGAGGAAACCGCCGCTTTATCCAGCAGCCCAGGTCCTGGGAATCCAGAGCTGCAACCTCCCGGCCCCGCAGCCTCGGAGGCAATGCACAGGTCACCTGCATAGCTAGGAGACACGCAGGCTAAGGTGGGACAGGTGGTCTTCACCCATCCCCTCCCCAGTTTAGAGAAGACAATCCCTGCTTGCTCCTGAGTTGATGGGATGTATCGCAAGGTGCTCCTAGGTCTGCCCTCCAGCCTTGCCAGCCGTCAGCATGTTGTAAGGCACAAAGAAAGAAAAAAATTCACTGACCAAGAAACCGTGTGAGCATGTGAATGTGATTAGTGGGCTACTTTTAACTGGATAATGCCAAATTCATGGATAGTGATAGAAACCCTGCTGCTGCAGGGCTGCTCTCACCTGGGAGATAAGCTCAGGGGGGTTAGAGCCTGATCCAGCTCCACAGGAGTCGCTGCCAAGTACTCAGCAGCTCTTGGAAGTGCGGTCCCTCGACATAGATACATACAGGTAGATTTAGGGGCCGAAGTGTACGTGCAGCCCCTTTTCCAGGAGAGAGGCTGAATTTTCCTCCTCTCATTCCTAGAAATCTTTGGTATTGTATGTAACTGCAAGCAAGGAACTGACGCATCACCTTTGGGTTCACTGTCCCTCAACAGGGTGTGAGAGGTCCCTGGAGACCCATCTCAGAGCCCACCCAGGAGCTGGAACAAAAGGGTCAAGCGGGACTCCTGCACCCAGGGTTGCTCCTGCCCCACACCTCTCTTGCCACCCTCCCCTGTCCACTCACCTTGCCTGTGCTGCAGCCACTGCTGCAGAGGGTGTGCGGTGCAGTTGCAGACCCAGGGGTTCCCTTCCAGCTGGACCTGCGGGACTGCCTCCATCAGCTGCAGGCTCCAAGTGTCCACAGAGACCAGTGCATTGTGCCGCAGGTCCAGGTGGAAAAGAGCCTTCAGCGGCAGTAAGAAAGGGACCTCAAGATCCTGCAAACTGTTGTTTCTCAGGAGCAGTGTGTGCAAGCTTCCCAAGCCCTCAAATGCGTCCATGTGGAGGGAGGTGATGCTGCAGCTGCAGAGGTCCAGCAAACGCAGTGCCCTGAGGTTGGAGAAGACTGCTGGACTGAGTGCCAGCAGGGCATTGCTAGAGAGGTTGAGGGAGTGCAGGGAAGGGAAATGCATCAAAAGAGTCCCATGACGGGGCACAACCAAGGAGTTGAAGGAGAGGTCCAAACCGGTGATGTTGCTTGGAAGGCTTGGAGCGTGCAGGAGGCTCCTCGAGTTGCAGTCAGCCCATCCCTGAGACAAGAGCTGATGTCTGAAATGGGCCCTCCATGATGGGGAGGATCTCTAAACAGAGACTCCCCGGAAGTTCAAATGTCTTAATTAATTACCCTTGCAGAGTTTAAAAAGGGAAAGATACAAACAAATTGAAAAAACAGATGGGCTGCCAGTCTGGTGTGGGCCAGGATAAATTGAGAAAGATGAGTAGGACAGCCCGGGACTGACAGCAGCCAACTGAAGGAGTAGAGGTGGAGCACGGAGAGTTGTGGGGAAACCAAAATAGGTGAGATGGGTGCAAAGGGACCAGGTTGTTGCCCTCCTGTCCTCCCTCACCAGGCAGTTGGCATACTGGACAGCTTTGCAGAGGGTCTTCCTCTTCCTCCCCCAGATCTCCACCTCCAACCCTCAGGCAGCTCTTGTGTGACACAAGGGCATCCTCCATCCTCCCAAGCGGAGCAGGGAAGCAGGTGAGACCCCCGTCTGCTGCAGGGGCAGGCAGGCACCAGAGCCGGCTGGGCTGCAGTGTGGAGGGCACCTGGACTAGGCACCTGTGTCCGGAGCTCTCCCTGGGGCCTGTGCAGGATATTGCACCAACACCTCCAGCACTCCCGCATTTCTGAGGATACACGGTGAGTGGCAGAGCTTAGTGCAGGCTGGCTGTGGCTATACTAGTAATCAAAATGGACCAGGGACCCTTTGCTGCCCAAAAGGCCAGCAGTGCATGCTGGATGTACCGATCTCTGAAAAACAGGGTAGCCGAATTCAAGCTGATGTGGGGGAGCAGTCCCCAGCATGTGTCGTTCCTGCCTGGGCTCTATGTGGGGGAGGGCCAGCTGCCCAAACTGAAGGTGTCAGAGAGCGGGCCAGCAGTTAAGTTTGGCTGAGCAGGCACAGGCTCCTGCTCAATGCCAGGTTTGGGATCCACAGGCAGAGATGCCGTGCTGGAAGTACTGGGTTTCTAGGTCCAGCTGTTTCCAGCTAGCCAGCATTTCCACTTCTTTGCTCTTGCATAATCAGCCCTCCTTTCATCCTCCTGTTCGCCTCAATCTCCTGTCGAGTCCTGCTCTCCCTGCTTGCTACAGGAACAGATGTGCACTTATAAGCTTGGGCTGCCAAGGACTGGGTTATAACAGAGCCAAGCCACAGGGACACCAGGTCCTGTGTTGAACTCAGACAGGGCTGGGCTCGGAGAGGCTGGAGTAACCATTGCAAACCTTCTGATGGGGTATCTTGAGAGCTTGGTGGGCAGTGCTGCCCTGTGCTGTTCACCCACAACAGCTGCTTTTCCTGCCTCCTCCCACTCCCGCCCAGTACAGCCGAGCTGCGGGCTGCAGTGCTTGTCCTGGTGGGATGACTTGTTATATTTCCTGACCCTTGCCAGGCACCCAGTGATCCTGACCCCATGGTTGCCCTGACCCTGGCTTCAGTCACTGAATCGCTGTGTCCTGGAGAGGACATGCCTCGCTGCTGCTCACCATGCACCCCTTACTGGCGTTATGGCTGCAGCCAAGAGACCCCCAGAGTCCCCAGTGTCATGGCTCAGGCAGAGCTTTGACAGCCCTGCTGTGCCCTGGAGAACAGGCTGGACAACATGACGTGTTCAGCTGGAGACCAGGAGCAGGGGTGCTGCAGGGCTGGGAGCAGGACAGCATGGCTCCAGGTGAGTGAACCACCCTTGTGGCTGGTGGCACAGCCCTTCTCCTTGTTAACTCTGCTTGCTCCGGTGGGTTTTCAGTGCTCGTTGTCTCTCGAGCTGTGCAGAGCAGGAGCTGCCTGCCAGGGCCCCTGCAGGCACACGGTGCCGACACCCCGGCTGTGCTGGCAGGAGTGGAAGTGGGGTGCCCCTGCCCGCCCCCCCGTTGCTGCCCACGCCAGAGCCATTTTGTCCCCCGTACCTGTTGGTCGAGACTGCAGGGATGTCCCATCACCACTGACCAGGCACAGAGCAGGCTGCAGACCCCGAGCAGGCAGGCAGGAGCCATTTGGCTCCAGGAAACTGCAGGGAAGAAAAACAGGTCCCAGGGAAACCCGGGCAGCC
>NW_010426652.1:5311-5678 GCF_000710305.1 Buceros rhinoceros silvestris | reverse complement strand
GAGCCCGCCAGCATCTGCCTGGTGGACCGTGGTGTGCTGTGGGGGCTGCCTCCATGGGAGCAGAGCACCAGGAGGTGCTGGGGGGCGCAGGGGAGGAGGGGGGCACCTCTGCAGCATCTGCGCTGAGATGGTCATGCTCAAGGAGAGAAGCCTGATCCCGGCCCGGTGCCATGCACAGGGGGCAGGGGCACACTAGCCTCGGACAGAGAAGCTGGGGCAGAGGCAGCAGGAAAATGTCTTACAGGAAAATAAAGCTTTTATTGGGATTCAGAGAAAAGTGTTTAAAATATGCAGCAAATGGGCAGGTCCCTGGGCCTGGCAGTAGCTCGGCGGTGTTGGCTTTCCACTGGTGGGGGGGCCCTAATAA
>NW_010426652.1:4780-5173 GCF_000710305.1 Buceros rhinoceros silvestris | reverse complement strand
CACTGGTGGGGAGTCACTAATAACAGCATGACTTCCTTGGCCCCTGTGAAGGCCCCAGAGGACGGGGCGCCCCACCTCTGCGGGCACCCCTTGCACAGACCCGCCGCTCATCAGCAGTGCTGCCTGTCCGCGCTGCTGCGGAGACAATGGGGATCTGGCAGATGGTGTCAAAGCAGTGACTGGATGTCTGCTGGCACACTGTTGGGTGGGACGTGCTCCCATACCCATGGGTGCTAGGGCGGGTGAGTGGGTGAGGGCTGGCAGAGCCACAGCCTGGGCAGGGGAGGAGCTGGCAATGCCTGCTCCCAGCTTTGCCTGTGCAGCAGGAGGAAACCCCAAGCTCTCTTCCCCCCTCCCCGTTCCCACTCCTGCTCAGCAGCAGGAAGGCGCCTG
>NW_010426652.1:4088-4648 GCF_000710305.1 Buceros rhinoceros silvestris | reverse complement strand
GCCGCCTGCTAACAGGAGTTCTGGGGAGCTGCAGTTTCCACCCCTGTGGTGGCAAGGACAGGGTGGCCCCGCTTCCCGCAGCTGCCAAGGGGCTTCTCCATAGACACGGGTCCCACCCTTTCCTCAAGGAAAGAGCTTCCCAGCAGTCTGTCCTTCATCCTGTGAGTGTGTGTAGGATGCTGATGCAGCCAGAACAGCTGCCTGCTCCCCAGCTGCCCTGCTGATGTGACCAGGCAGGCTGGGGATGCTCAGGACCCCGCTCCCAGGATGCTCTTATGCCTGTTGGCAGCAGCCCTTAACCCAGCCTAGAAGGGCCTCTTGGAGACCTGTTGTATGCATAAAACAAAACAAACGGCCTGAGAAGCAGTGCTGGAAAGTGTTGTCAAGGCAGCCCGGGCCGTCGGTGGATTCACAGGGCGGTTGCATTTCCTATCAGGAAACGTATTGGTGCGTTATGGTTTCTGGCATGCGGTGCCGTGCATTAGAACGTGCAAATGATAACAAAAAGGGGTATTTTTGTCACTCTTTTTTCTTTAGTCCGTCATGATTCAGCAAAAAAG
>NW_010426652.1:3299-3892 GCF_000710305.1 Buceros rhinoceros silvestris | reverse complement strand
TTCAGCAGAAATTCAGGTGCTTTCAGTGTGCTGTGCATTGGGTAGCTGGAGCTTTCCGTGTTACAGGAGGCCAGTGCGGTGAGCTGCTTTGGCCGGGCTCGGCTGCACCCAGCTCCCTGGTTGTTCCTCTGGAGATACATGCAGTTAAACTGGAGCTGTAATGTCCTGGTTGAGTCTCCCCACAAAACCTCCCGGAGAGTTTTCCTACCCCACTTCCAACCAGAGGGATCTGTACAGAAAGACACCTTTTATCCAAGCGCTCCTAGAAAAAATGCAAGTGGACAAATCGCTTGGGTTGGATCCCTCGACGGATCGATCCCTGAGATTTCCTGAGCATCACCTGGTGAAACTGGAGCTGTAATGTCCTGGTTGAGTCTCCCCACAAAACCTCCCGGAGAGTTTTCCTACCCCACTTCCAACCAGAGGGATCTGTACAGAAAGACACCTTTTATCCAAGCGCTCCTAGAAAAAATGCAAGTGGACAAATCGCTTGGGTTGGATCCCTCGACGGATCGATCCCTGAGATTTCCTGAGCATCACCTGGTGTGGAGAGCTGACCCCAAACGGCTCCCATTCCCCAAAACAGCAAAGCA
>NW_010426652.1:1532-3189 GCF_000710305.1 Buceros rhinoceros silvestris | reverse complement strand
GCTGGTTCCCTTGGTCCGTAAGGGGAGCCAGGCTTTGCTCCCTGGAGGAGCACACTGCAGGGCCTGCAGTTGCAAAGCCTTCCCAGAAAAGGTGTTTGTTCTGTGGAAATAATCCTGTCCTCAAATGGATCCTCATGTCAGAGGACATTTCACAGAGTGCATCACAAGTCTCAGTTCTGTGTACTGCCGGGGAAGCGCGAAATGAGTTTCTTCCCCAGGTGCAGCATGTGTAAGCACGTGGGGGCACGATGGCAATTATGGTTCTGAGCACGACCGGCCTCTGTGGCCAGCGAACTAAGAGAAGAAGCCATTTATTCATCTGTTTGTGTATCTGTCCCCTTCCTGCAGCTGTATTGAGTGCACGGATGAGTCCCTGACCCTACGTACTTGCAAATAAGCTCAGGGTTGACCAGGCAAATGGGTATGCGGATTCCTCAGGAGGGCACGAACAGCAGGAGGGACCAGCTTCAGCTGTCCAGCCCCTGCACGTCCCACTGCAGAGCAGCCTCATTGTCCTCATTTACATTATGGTTGTGCCTCAAATGCCCCAGGGGTCTCTCAAAACCAGAGTGCCTTCCTATGCACAACCCACAGCAAAGCAACATGCTTAGTTTTTCAGACAAATGGGGGCAGCTGCATCTGGAGTCCATCCATTTCAGATCCTTGCCATCCCTGCTGTTGCGGGGTGACAGGAGAGAGAGCAGCTGCCCGGGGGAGTCCCTGCCTGCTGCCATCGGTCCCTTGGCGCGCCATGGGCACTGTGCAGACCTGGAGCACGCTGTAAATAGTCGGAAGCGATGAATGGATTTCCCCTTCCTCTCCATGTGTGCTTTAGATTTTTGGCCGGATACAGCATGGGCTCGGGACGCACCAAAACATGAGGCTTGCTCCTCGGCAGCCCTGGCTTTCACGTGGGAACAGTTCAATTTGTGAAGCAGCGTGAGGTTTGGTGGGTGAAGCTTATGGTGATTTCTTGGGGAATGCCTTTCATCTGCCAGCAAAGAGACCGGCAAATGAGAGGCTGTGGCAACCTCACAGGAGGGCTGGCTGTGGGGTCCCTGGGGCTGGGGGCACAGTGGGGCCGTGCCATGCCGTGCCAGTCCCTGCGCTGGTGCTGTTCATAGGAAAGCGCTCAGGGAAAGCCAGGCTTCTTGCTGCTTTCCACTTTCTTCCAGACGTGTTTACTGCGGCGCAGAGGGTTGTCTCCCCAGTAGTGGCTGCTCTACTGAGCGGGCTGGTCATCTTTTTGTTGCCCTGCCTGTGCTTTCACTCAGCCCTTTTAACCCAGGTAGTGGCCCCACAACGGGCACTGCAGGTGTGAATCAGGCCCCAGCACAACACAGAGCCCAGGTGGGGCTGTGGCTTGACACCCCGGCTCGTGGCGGCGGGAGGCTGAGGTGTCATGAGGTGTGTATGGCCTCAGCATTGCCACACGCCTCTCACCAGGGGAGACCCTGCACAGGGCAACTCCCGCCGGCTCCTGGAGTCAGGGCCGTCTCCAAACAATGGGTGGAGAGCAGGAAACGCTGCATGGGAAACAGGATTTGGCTCCGCTGCCGCCGCCAGCCACAGCCCCTTGGCCCCTTTCCTTTCCCTGCTCCAGAGAGCCCTTCCCACAGCCATCAGCCACGGGGCTGCGCCGGGGGGACAGGGATGC
>NW_010426652.1:698-1449 GCF_000710305.1 Buceros rhinoceros silvestris | reverse complement strand
CAGCCACGGGGCTGCGCCGAGGGGACAGGGATGCTGTTTCTTAGGCGGGCTGAGGCATGAGACCCTCTACACGGTGGGTGAGGAGGGGTGTTGGGACACTTCTCGGGTAAGCTGGGATCTCAGCATGGCTCGGGGAGCCCTGAACAGACAGCTCTAGCCCTGGAGGGGTGGGCACCTTCTCCTCAGGAAAGCTGCCACCGAGCAGGGGACTTCAGTGGCCTCTTCACCATCAAGCCCCACTCCTGAGCAGCCAGGTGGCCACTGAGCAACTGGCAACAGAGGCATCTTCCTCACCGTGTCCAGGATATGCACCAGAGGAGCTGGTCCTGGTTGCTCCAGACACTGGGCAGCAGGGCAGAGGTGAGATGGGGGGCACGGGCCGGGAGCGGGGGTCCTGAGCTTCTGCTCACGTGGAGCCCCTAGGCAGCTGCAGCCTCTGGCTCTGACCTCTATCACTGGGACATGCCGGAGATTTTCTGACCTGTGCCAGATTCAGGACACACTCCAAGGAGATGGGACTCCAGGTTTATCTTCTGCTTCTCCTCTCACAGCTGGCAGGTAAATAACCCCTTTCCTTCTGCCTAAGGGAGCAGCCCCCACCCCAGGGAGTTTTGGTGGGATGAGACAGCAGACAAAGCTCAGTGGCTCCATCAGAGCACAGTTTGGAGGGAGGAAACATCCCTTTGGGATCGGCCATTTGGAGACCTCGGAGGCTGGCAGCGCCCCCCCCTGCCTGCCTCTCCCCTGGACG
>NW_010426652.1:0-630 GCF_000710305.1 Buceros rhinoceros silvestris | reverse complement strand
TGGGAGCCTTCGGAGGAGTGCACCCCCCCCCCCTTCCTGCCTCTCCCCTGGACGGGGCAGGGTCATGGGCAGCCTCCAGGAGGAGAGCAGCCCCAGGACCCCTGTCCTGCTGCATGCTTGGCTCATGGGGGGGGACTGAACCCATGGGGATCTCCAAAAGGAGAGGGGAAATGCCCACCGTGTCATCCCGATGGGTCTGCACCCAACGTGGCTGTGCCCTAGCTGTGCCTCCTGGCCTGGGGTGACAAACGAGTCCTGGACACGGGGTAATATCTGGGTGACAGGGTCTGGTCCTGAGACAGGGCTGGGATAGCCGTGCCTTGGTCCAGTTGTGATGTGCCTTCATGCTCCCCCACCCCAGGGGCCATCCTGGACATCACCCTGATCGCCAACATGCAAAGCTTGTCCCACTCTGACTTCTTCCTCTCCTGTGTCGTGGGAGAGCGTGATGTGAGCTACCTGCAGATTGAGCGGGAGAATAAGATCGTAATGACGCACCCCAAGACTGGCTTCCAAAACTACCGCAACCGCAGCAACCATGTCCAGGCCAGGGGCTTCTCCATGTCCGACCTGGTGGGGATCCTCTACTGCCTGGGGCGCACCCCGACCAAGCAGGCCCAGGTGGTCTAC
>NW_010426651.1:463-756 GCF_000710305.1 Buceros rhinoceros silvestris | reverse complement strand
CCCAGGGGAGAGCGGCTTGCACACGCCTGCGAGAGGACACGCGATTGCACACGGACACGGGAATCTTGCGCACGGATCATGCACGCTCGCAGGCGTGCACAGGCATGCAGCACCCTGACATGCACACGTGCAGCGCCCTTGCAGCCCTGGGGGGCTTTGCACAGGGCGCCCTTCTGCCAGCCCATAGGTGCGCTGGGGAAACTGAGGCAGGGAGGTTTTGGGGTGTGTGTGGGGGTGCTCGGCACCCTTTGGGCTGTCTCCCCCCGCTGTGATGCGGCACGGCGGCGGGAGGA
>NW_010426651.1:0-398 GCF_000710305.1 Buceros rhinoceros silvestris | reverse complement strand
ACTTTGCTGTGTTTTAGCAGACCTGTTCCTCTCTGTTCGTTACAGTTTTTGCTCTTGGGTTCCCCCTGTCCCTTTTTAAAATATGTGTAGATAGGTTTGGGTTGTTGGTTTTTTTTTTTTGTGGAATTAAAACCTCTTTATTAACCCTCTCTTGATTTGGGATCTTATTTCCTCGCTGCTGCCTGTTGAACGCCGCAGATGATAGGCACCACACCTCTGCCCTGCGTTGGCGGCCTTTGTGTCTGTGTTGGCGTTTGTGTGTGTGTGTGTGCGTGTGTGTGTGCGCGTGTGCGTCTGTGTCAGGGGCACTGCAGCTACACCAGGACCACCCTTCCCCGGCCCCCCTGCGCGAGCACGAGCACACGCACACGCACACGCTTGCGAGGGTGGCGCCCACC
>NW_010426650.1:0-294 GCF_000710305.1 Buceros rhinoceros silvestris | reverse complement strand
CCCCATCTCCACCACCCCACATCTCCACCCAGCAGCTCCATCACCCCAGACTGGTGATGCCCCACAGCTCCACCATTTCCAATCTCCACCCAATGGCTCCATCACCCCCAGTGTCCCCACAGCAGCTCCATCACCCCAAACCAGTGATGCCCCCATCTCCACCACCCCACATCTCCACCCAACAGCTCCATCACCTCCAATCTCCCCCCAACACCCCCAATCTCCACCCAGCAGCTCCATCACCCCAGACCGGTGATGCCCCCCCATCTCCATCACCCCCAACGTCCCAACAGC
>NW_010426649.1:0-4836 GCF_000710305.1 Buceros rhinoceros silvestris | reverse complement strand
TTATGTGGCAACTAGCTGTGATACAGGGCACTCAACCTCTTCCGTTGAGGGTCACTTATGCACTTTCTCTAGTATAGAGGATGCAAAATGGTGCTTTATTATGTACTGAACAGAGTTATATAGTGTTCCACTAAGCCTCACCCATCGTGGGTGGTTACTGCATTCCTGTAACGTAAGCACGTAAGCACGTAATCTTCCGACCGCCTATACTGCCACCCAGTGTACCACAACAGTGTACCGCAACACCCCATCATCCAGATGATTAATGAAGATGTTAAACAACATCAGACCCAGTACTGATCCTGTGGTACACCACTAGTCACTGCTCTCCATCTAATCTTTGTACCACTGACGACCAGTCTATTTTCAACTCACTTAACTGTCTTCTCATCCAGCCTGTACATCAACAGCCTCCCTTTAAGGATTTTACATGAGACAGTGTCAAAGGTTTTACTGACATCCAGGTAGACGATACCATTTCTCTCCCCTTGACTACCAAGCTAGTCATTTCATCACAAAAGTCTATCAAGTTGGTCAGCATGACTTCCCTTTTATGAATCCATGTCAACTACTCCTTATAACTTTCTCATTCTTCATGTGCCTGGAAATGGTTTCCAGGATTAGTTCTGCCACCACCTTCCCAGGAGGTGAAGCTGTTGTGGTCTATAGTTCCAAGGGCCCTTCTTTCTTGCCTTTCTTGAAGGTAACTGATGTTTCCTTTCCACCAGTATTTTGGTACCTCTCACAATTACCATGATTGTTTCAAGGTAACTGAGAGTGGCCTCACAATGGCATCAGCCAGCTCTCTTAGAACTTGTGGGTCCATACTATCAGATCCCATCTGACCCCATATGTCCAGTTCCCTTGGGTAATCTCTAACCTGATCCTCTTCCACCTCTTCCCTGCTCCTGACTTTCTGCCTAATATCTAAACCTTTAGATTTCTGAAGAAAGGTCTTAACAGTAATGACTGAGGTAAAAAAGGCATTTAGTAACTCAGCCTGTATTCCCAGTAGGCACACAAATACAAAAACACACAAACACACCATAACATGACAAATATACATATATACTACACATGATTGGCCACACAGAGTGACACAGAAAGATACATTCTGCACTCACACAAACACAAATAGCAGTGAAGACCTCACCCTGCTTCCCTTTTTAGCTGAGCAGGATGAGGATATCCACACATATGTACATAAATACGATGTGGAACCCTCCAGCAACTGGGCTTACACCAGATCTCAGTCTCATATATGAGCCCCCGAGGCTTCTGTCCCATTTCAGTTGCTGGTACAAACTCGCAGGCACACATGTGCATGCACGCACACAGACACGGACACACGTATTCAGCGTGTACCCTTTAACATTTTTAAGGCATGAGTAGACAAAGCATTGAGCAATCAGGTCTGATTTCATAAATGACTTGACTCTAGAGCAGAAAGTTGGATTAGACATCTCCTGAGTTCTCTCCCAAACTTAACTATTCTATGATTTTATGATTCTGCAACAAAAGTGAGAGTACTTCACTTTATAACAAATAGCTGATGTAATTCAACGTATTTTTTCCCTTTTCTGTGATTATCAAAGTATGAAGTAGTTCAGTTAGTGCCTACTGGCTCATTGGCTCTTACAGCGAGAACTGAGATTCAAGAGGGCTTACTCTTCTGTGTTTAGGACTAAATCTGCAAAGGGATTTTATGAGTTGCAGAAATTTACTTCAGGCACTCAGCTCTCAGCCTTTAATTTATCACCTAGATTCCCTACAAAATGCTGAGGAAGACGTGAGCACCTAAGAAGCGATCTACAAAGTTCAGTAAAGAACAAGAGGAGATGAATAATAGGAAAGACCACTGAAACATGTTCTAGCACCCCTTCCTGTCTCCGAGTTAGGCTCTTAATTACAAGACAAAAGTAGTTTTCATTTTTATGCAAAAATCTTCCACAGCCCTTTTTGTTTGGACATGACAAAAAGCTAAAGCAATCACCCACTCCCTTATTATCATTGCTAGATAACATCTTCCCAGAGCAATCCCATTATCAAATCTCTGTTCCGGCTGAACTGACATGAAGATGTGAAGGAAGTCTCCTGCCTTCTAGAAAAGTATGCTAAAATTAAGTTACTGAATATAATGAAGTGGATCTTGAGCTTTAGTTACTTGAAGCTCTTTACCACTCTTTCATTGCAAATGATAGTGAAATGAGTAGGAAGTTGAACCGGATCATCAGTTATATCAGATGAACATCTTACCTACCTAACTGCAAAGTAGATCTTTGAATGTTAGGTGTCGAGTTTGATGACATTTAATACTATATATGGACTACAATTATTTTGGTAGAGGAATAGCATAAAAATAATTTGCATCAGAATATCTAACTGTCTAGCATTTAGCAGACCTGAGTTCAAACTCTGGTTATAAATAATAAGAACAATAGCAAAAACAACCTCATTGCAGTCTGCAGCTTCCTCAAGGATTGCAGCAGAGGTGGAGATGCTGATCTCTTTCTGGTGACCAGCAATAGGATATCAGGAAATGGAATGAAGCTGAACCAAGCGAAGTGCAGGCTGGATATTAGGAAAGGGTTCTTCACTGAAAGGGTGGTCAGTCACTGGAACAGGATTCCCAGCGAAGTGGTTGTGGCACCAAGCCTGTCAGAGTTCAAGGAGCTTCTGGATGATCTTAGTCAAATGATTTAGCATTAGGTAGACCTGCAAGGAGCAGGAATTTGGACTTGATGATCCTTATGGGTCTCTTCCAACTTGCGATATTCTGTTATTCTCACAAAACCAGAGTTATGTAATTTTCATATTAATTACATTAAAATTAAAAGCATATCCAACAGAGAATAAGTAACAAGTCTTATCTGTCACCTGCTGTTTGGTAGAGATTAGTAACCATTTTGCAATTTCTTCACTAATCTGGAAGTGGAGATTAAGAAGAACCACCGACATGACAATTACAGCTGTAGGTGAACAGCAAAAAGACACCTGGTTTTTGTTTTACGTATGCTTACAAGTAGCAAAAATTATGGTGATGAGAGTCAAATGGAAACTGTGAAGATAATATGGATGCAGTCATAGTGGATTCAAGAACAGATCCATTCAGCGGTTTGCTTGGTTACTTTCTGTTGACCCGAGTGACTTGGGGACTCAGTTCCTTTCTCACTCAGACTCACTTTTTGGCAATATTCTTAGATTTGCTTTGTCTAAAGACCAGGCTGTGGAGAGACTACTATGGATCAGTCTGTGTCTACATGCCACCTCAATATGGAAGGTGTACACACACCTTGAAGTAGTTGTGGCTGTTAGTGTACGGGCATGGACTTTACTAGTCTACATGTTGATCCTCAAAGTTCAGGGTAATTTGTACATCATTACATAGTACACTTTGTGAAATTGACACTACTCAATCAACAGGCTTCTTCACCACCAACAACCCGGATACTTTGTCATTTTTTGTTCGCTTATTTGTAAAAATGAAAATAAAGAGTTTTAATTTAAAATTAATTCCTTTTAAAAACCAGTGATGAGCCTTAATATCAGCTACTTTTCTGATTCTGATCGTATATAAAGAGAAAAATTTCAATAATATTCTCTCTCTTTCCTCTGCTTCTCTGTTTGGCCTATAGCTTGTTTCTACTGATTTGGTGGTTTTGGTTGTTTGGTTGGGTATTTATTTTGTTTTGCTTTTTTTCTTGGGTGGGGGGAGAAGGCTGGAGGCTCTTGCCCTTTTGCCGCTCTGTGGAGTTTACACACATTTAAGAATCTTAAAGGGAAGCTAAAGAGAAGCAATTACTCTTGCTTTACTTATATAAATATGTACATGCATGACAGTAATTCTTCTTCACAGTTAGGTGTCCAGATACTGTCAAATATTTCACATGAACTTTATTCCATTGATCAACAGTTTTAAAGCCTCACTTGAATGTAGTGTCTTGGGAGGTCAGGATCATGCAGGGAAAGACAATATTTCTGCCAGTTATGACAATCCTGTAGAGAGTCTTAATACTAGAGAAGAATCCTTGATTTTGTCTCTGAATTTCATGAGGAGATAATGGACCACTGGGGTGATGTGCTCATCATAACCTCTGCTGCTAAGCAGATGAGCTAACATGGCCTATAATACCTGGAGGTTTTTCAGGTTGTACTCTGGCTGATTCAGGGCAGCAGCTTGAAGCTGGCTTTCCACACCTCAGTGTAAGCATTCTAGTGCAGTATTTTTCTTCCTGTAAAGAATCTTTTCAGTTTGCATTGGTAACTAAGTATTCAAAAGTTTGTTACTTGCCAAATAGGAATACATCTCTGTAGAGAGGACAATCCCAGCACAAAGTCCAAGTCACCTAAGACATGTACACCATGCAGCTGGATGCCTTCGAGCTCTTTGTCAATAAAATTCACCACTGGGCAAGGTGACAATCAGAACTACGACTATCTCTAGATCCATGTCTGGTGTTAGGTGTTATCTGAATGTCCTGGAGGAGTGTGAAGCATGGGAGGAAGCCCAGTGGTCTCATTCTTCCATTTTTTCACCATGGACAAAGCAGGCTGTTACCTCCACACATGCAGAAGTAAATTGATGGACTTTGTGTAATTAACGTGAGCGATAAGCTTGTTTACCATTGTCCCCACACGCATGTCTACACCAGTGATGTAATGTAAAAAACTAGGTGTAAATATGGCCCCAGTATTGACCCCAAATTGGGACAGGAGAAGACTCAGCATCATACCGACGGACAGATTGACCAATTTGCTTCCTCTCTCCACCTCCCCACTGGGGGTTGCACTGCCACAATGCCCATTGGGTAAGATTCTCTGCCTCAGCCTACACTG
>NW_010426648.1:1141-14919 GCF_000710305.1 Buceros rhinoceros silvestris | reverse complement strand
GTTCCTCCATGTTGAACCCAGGACACCAGGGAACTTCCTTCATTTCCTATTGCTATATGTTCTTTGTTGCTCACAACAGGTTCTGGCTTTACTCCCCGCTGGGCACCTGGTCACTCCCAGGAGTGGGTCTGATAAATGACAGAAATCTCACTGACAGATCATCTGTGTCACAGAGGGTGGAGTCAGCCAGGTGTCCCCAGCCAGGGTCCCATCTGTGCAGGAGATGTTATGCAAAAAGGCTCTTGCAGAGAGGCTCCTTTTGGGTGGGTAGTGAGGTTTTGGGGGTTTTAAATACACCTTTTTGGTGTAGATGTCTAAGTGTGTGTAGGATGTTAATTGTTGCTGACTTGTTTTTCTGGGAGGTAAGTTCATTATTAGAGTTTCTCTGTTCTGCACACATCAAGGTTCCTTTGTCCTGACAGCTACTCCACATCAAGGAGGTTTTGGCTGAATTTATCGGGGATGTCTCTGGCTAAGTAATGTCCTTCTCTGTCAGTGCGTTCATCTAACTGCCTTTGTGGAGGCTCTGTCAGAAGGTAAAACTATACGTTAAGCTAAGGAGGCAAATTTACTGAAGTAAGGTTCTAGGTCTGCTTCTGGCAGTGATTACTGTTCTTGTGTTGACTTTGAGTTTGGTTGTCCTTCCAGGTGACAGCTGAGTCTGAGAAGTTGTGCTGTGCGTAGGATGTTAACTGAATTTCAGTTTGCAAGTGGAAAGTCAGTGTTTGGTGCTAAAAAGTAAGGGATGAAAATCCCCGTGACCAAATTCACAGTAAGGACCTGGATGGAAGATTGGTTCCAGAAGTACAACCATCTCCTACAATTTTAACTGGGTTCTGCAAATACAGCCTCTGGACTAAGATTGAAAAAGGTTAGGGATGACTTTTTTTAGTTAGGGCTCAGTTTCTGGGAAGCTAAGTTGAGCTAAAGTTCAGACAAGTTGCTGGAAATTGGTTAGTTTGTGTGTCTGCTAAGCATTACCAGGCTAGACTTAGAAAGAGGGTCCAAATTTGAAAGCAAGGATTATTTTATAGCTAGATTTAGAAGGGGAGTTTTAGGCAGATTTTAAGACTTGAAGCTACTTGTAGCCTCCAAAGGACATTCAGGAGAAGGAATAGGCCACCAAGCTAAAGGTGGCTTCTGGATCAACGTTCATATCTGCATCCAGGGAAGATTCACTTTGGCAAAGGGAGCGAAACGTACGTGTGGGAGTGCAGGAAATTTTTGCAGTGGGATCGAAAGGTGTAAAGAGCTGGCAGAGCTCTGCTCACTTCTGTGTCTATCCCTTTTCTAAATGAACTCTTAAGCGCTGGGTTTAGAGCTGCCAGGAGTTCCTGTAGGAGCTGCTGCTGAGTTTGGTAGTGCTGAATCCTGAGGCTGGCAGTAGACTTCAATCTTCCACGGTGAATCACTTTCCGAAGTTAACTTACATCTTAAACGTGGAAAGTTTTGTCAGATAGGTAATATTAAGCTTCCTTTTTTTTTTCCTTCAAGTTGAAGTAAGGCACTGAATTAAAAATATTTCTACTTTCTACGCTATGAATAGTGTAAGGTTTCTAGCCTCACAAAAACTCAGAATAACAACTGTGGCACAAATTTCTCTGCCTGGAGTAACTTAACTGACATGTTCTGTAGTACAATTTTGTGATGATTTCTCTTATTCTGAAAAGAAGTGAATTTCTCTGGATGACAATGTCTTTCAAACTAACTTTTTAACAGGCTTAAAATATGCAAGAAGAATTTCTTTAAAGATTTTCTTCACATAATTCATATTCATTATTCTACAGCAAATGTTCCTTTCAAGAAAAAAAGGACTTACGGAGAGTATGTTTAGAAATTATGACTAAGTCTAACAAATTTAAATATAGATGTGACCAAATGTGCTCTCAAACTTCAGGAGCTTCTGAATGGGAAATGGATTAAATTGCTGGCACGTTTTCGTACTCCTTGAACTGCTACATAACTGTCTAAATCTCGGATTTCTTTTTTTTTCCTCCAAAAAAAAGCTCTGGTAGGGAAAAATGGGTTTTGCAACTTCAAGTGGAGCCTGAAAATGAAACAATTTCTTGCTCTGTACAGAAAAGCTTATATTTCATCTGAGTTGTTTTACCTTACCTCTATAATATTTTTGTTCTTTAAAACTCCCTTTCATAGTCCTTTTCAGTATTTTTATACCCTGCTAGAAATGTGTTCTTTTTCCCATCTGTAGTGACTTAAAAAGGCTCTCTACAGAAAAGTAAAGTGAAGGGTAAGTCACATTTTTATACCATTTTCTTAGTGTTATGCTTTAAGAACTTAAAATGGAGTCCTGTACTGCTTGAGAGTCGAAAGTGGATTAGCAGCTAGCAAACCCCTGGCTTAGCCTGTATAAAAATAAATGGTTTAGTTTTCCTTATGTATTAAAGCTTCTACTTCTAAGAATAAAACCCAATTCATTAATTTGAATATATTTTTCTAAATCACACTGGTCAAAACAACGATAAAAAAACATTCTTGAGATGTTAAAAAGCAGTTACTTTTATATTCTAAGGTGGTTTATTCTATCCAGAAAGAACTGCTTCATCCTTTCCCTATCTGACCATGGATAAGCAGGGTAGAAGAGCATCTCCCCTCCTCTCTACAACCAGACTTTTAAAATATCATTCTTCCATAACTTTACTGATTTCTATTTTAGTGGATTTCTTTAACCGGAATCAGTGCGTTTTGAAATTGCACTATGTTACATTACCAAGACAAAATTTTTGCTCTGCTATTGAAAATGAGAAGATGATGGAGGAAGCTGAGAAGGCTCAGATTCAACATAGATCTTTCTGTGTAACATAAAGTATCCCCACTGTCAGAGTTCACATGTACCCCAAATCTATATAAAGGTGAATAAAAACTAAGTTTTCAATTCCACGCTGCCCAAGTATCGGTTGAATCTTTCATCTGTCCTTTCAGGTGTGTCTTAGCATGTTCTAGGTTTGCATTTACAGCTGGAGTGGGAAGGTAGACCAGAACGCCACTAGTTCAGTAATACACGGCAATGGAGTATGTTCTACTCCTGAGACTTACTCAAGGGAGGTTAGGAAGCTTATAGTTAGTGTTTATGAGGGGGAGATCTTTGTAGTGTGATTTAGGACAGATGGCCAATCTGCCCATCATCTATGACAATACAAGAAAGTTAATAGAGAAGCATTTAGAAAGTAAAAATTCTCTCACCTCTTTGTATTTTCCATTTTTCGTAACTGTGCAGCACATAACGCACGAGGCAATAGGCTAATATAGAAAATAAGTTGTTTCTAATGACTCCTCGTGTCCAAATTTAATGTTTAATTGAAATGTAAGCTTGATAATAATAAAATTAATAACACTTTAGTGCCTCATTTTCCTGTGTATGAGTCATAGACTATACTGAATACTTGCAGTTATCAGAAGTGGTTTTTAATAGATTGGATACATAATGGTAAACAAATTAATATTATTCTTCTTTGCTGGCTCAGTGAAGTAAGTTTTCAAAACTTAAAATCATTTTAGCTGTTCCTACGTAGATGCTGTCACGCTTGAGTCCACTCGCTTTTTGGTGTGAATTTCAGCTTATGTTTTCAGAAAAGCAGAATCTGAAGAAGTCTTGAAAACCATGGGCTGTTTAAAAAAAAAAAAAAGGGCGTGTGTGTTTCTTTTTCTATTTATAGTTTGTCCTCATCAAAAGATCTTTTCAGGAGAATCAGATGCCTTTGGGTTTCACTATCGAGTTACGTGCATTTTGGCCTTGTCTGGTATGAAGCAGTTTGCTCTAGGCCTGGGGAAACTAGAATTTTACTGCATTTCAAAAAAGCAAAGTGACTTAATAGCGTGATTACATGCATATTTGCACATATGTAAAAAAAGTAAGTATGTATCACTTGGAAAATACACTGTTTTACGTACATGTTAAGTAAGCGTTTAGCACAGATTCATAGGAGTCAGATTCTAGCAAATGCTAATTAAGTTTTCTGACAACAGGATATTTTTAAAGCTTCCAAGAGACGAAATAGGATACTTAAAAAAATGAGACATAAGACCTGCCCGTCAGAAGAGAAGCGTCCTTATTTTAATTTTGGGTTAGTTCTTCTAATAGTAGTATTTATTAATTTATTGGTTTATATTCTCTTGCATTGAATGTTCCTCCCAGTTTAGTGTGTCAGGGTGGTTTTCTTCTAAGATACAATTTGGTGGGGTGGTTTTTTGTTTGTTTCTGTTCTAGAAAAACACAACTGAAATGAAAGCTTGCCTGGTAAATTCTGTGCTGCCTCAAAGTACTGGCTGGAGAGACATAAATGGGTGGTTGACCATGAAATCACAACTTAGTTAAAAATTGTATTGATGCAGAAAAGACAATCCATTTTATTTTCTCAATTTCATCAGCGTTTCGAATCTGCCTACTGTGTGCTAGAGGGAAAAAAAACAAAACAGGACCCTCCACCGCCACCTATGCCAGAGTCCGCAGATGATTTTTCCAAAGTTGCTGTTAAAAGCAGAGAAACAGTTTGAGAAGCTAAACTTGTCGCATGGCTCCACAGGTACACCACAGACCACAGCTTTGGGGGGAGTTTCAACCACAGTCTTTGCTTGTTGCTGTATGCTCAGAGGTGCAGCGTGTTCCTTGCGGTCTCCTTAATCACAGGTAACCTGTCATCGCTGCCCACTTGGAAACCCCTGTCCTTACCCTGTCTATACTCCTCCTCGTTTCATAAAACTGTTTGGAATTTCCAGTAGTTTTCCAGAAGATCAGGTACCAACCTACATTCAGATCACGATATTAAGGTGGTGTTAAATGAGAGTAAAGCACGTGTTGGCTGCCGACAGCTCTTTGGTGGGTTTGGGTTTTTTCCCCTTTTGTACTCTATTGTTCTCTAAGTTTTTTTTTTAAGGGCTTTTAACAAAATTGCAAACCACAGGAAAGTAGAAAGAGAAATTTGGTTTTTGTACTTCCTACTATAAATAGTGGAAATGTTGAGGTGAGAGGAATGTCAATTTTGAGGCCAGTGCAGGGCATTATTGCCTTTTGCTCTCCTCCTAGCAAAAGCTCTCTAGTTGGCCTTATGCACTTGAATAAACCAGGAATTTGCATATGGAAATATTTTTTTTATGCTGAGAGAAAAAACATGTTAATTAATCTTTAAGGCCTCTGCCAGGAAAATGAAGACCTCAAAGCTTTTGTGGGTGTCATGTGGACATATGGAACAAGTGAGTAGATGGTAATGCAAATTAAGCTACCAGGGGTTTTGTAGTGTTCAGCTAGAGGCAATGTATATCATTATCTGCATTCATTAAAGTTTGGGGCATCTGTTACTATTTCAAAATAAAAAAGTTGCTTTCTGGGTGAAATGTATTTTTGGAAGGACACCCCCCCAAAAAAGGAACATAAAAATCTACTACTTTCCCTGTCTTGTCCACTCTTCCAGGTAACAGGGGTTATCTAGGTTAATTGTAAAAGTCTAAAAGTTGCCTTTCAACTTTTATCTAGTACTCGTTCACACTTTCATTTGGTATCTTGAGGACTCGAGACTTGCCATCGCTATTTTCCGTTTTCCTCAGAAGTCCTTGTATTTAAGAAGGCTAGATCTTCAGTTTAGTACTTTCTTTTTTTTTTACTGTTGTTGATCTTGGTGACAAAATTTGAGCAGTGTGTATTTTATGAAATCATTGCCAAACAGCTTCATTATCTCTTTGTAGATTTCACAGGTTGATACCTTACTGAAATGGTGGGTAGAAGAGGAAGCACGTAAGATTATCTATAGTGGAAGCAGCTAATGTGATGATTATTCTTAATTTGTTCTGCTGTCTGTGATTCAGTTCTTTACCGTTTTGCTGTATTTCACAATACAGCGAAGTGTAAAGGGCATCACGTACTAGGCAGATCCAGTGCCAGCAGAATTTTTCTTTCACAGTTGATGCCGGTGGGTTGAAGTGACATACCTTGTTATAAAGTTGGTCTCGACCTGCGTAGCCAGGAAGGCTTTGTCTTGTAGTCATGCTCAGTGGACTGTTGTCTGAGTGAAGTGACTGTGACATCTGGGCTATGTGACCCCTTTGGAATCTACAAAGTCAGTGAATTCATAGGGACTGCATGAGATTGCGCTGATTTTGATCACTCAAGTTAAATAATGTCTAATTGCCAGGCAGGTGTACTCACATTATAGCCTTATACCTATTCTCCCGTGTTTTAAAATTGTCCCTATCTTTTCTAAATTACTTTCATCAGATGGTAAGGAGCACATTCTTTGACTTAGTGCTTGCACTGCTATTTCAAATATAGGCTGTTACTGAAGTTTATAATATGTGTGTGAGGTATTGTGAATACTAAACAAAACCTTCCAGATCCTTAATGTGTGATTCAGAGGTGATATTGCAATAAAATGTCTCTGATTTACAAAGTAGTATGGGCAGCCTGTAGATGAAAAGTTCTTGCAAAACCGAGTGAAGCACTTTGTAGCAAAGGTCTTACTGACTTTAATTTTGTGAAGCTACAGATTAAATGAGTGTGTGGAATGTGACACAGGTAATAACCCTTCTGATCTGTATTCGTGGTCCAGAGCCCATCAGTACAGCATATAAATGTAAAGTTTGTGCCAGTAATACTCAAACATACAAGAGAGATGTGGCTGTACTGGAGAGAGCACAGCCAAGGACTGTGAAGGGACTGGAGCATCTCCTGTTAGAAGGAAAGGCTGAGAGAGCTGGGACTGTTTTAGCCTGCGGAAGAGAAGGCTTGGGAAGAACTTCAATGTGTGCAGATACCTGAAGGGAGGGTGCGAAGAGAACAGAGCCGGGTTCATCCCAGTGGTGCCCAGTGATGGGACAAGAGGTAATGGGCACAAACTGCCACACAGGAGGTGCCTTCTAAAGATCAGGAAAGACTCTTTCACAGTGAGAGTGACTGAGCACTGGCACAGGTTGACCAGGGAGGTTGTGGAGTCTTCTTCCTTGGAGATACTCAAAGACCATCCAGACATGGTCCTGGACAGCCTGTTACAGGATGATACTGCTTGAGCAGAGGGATTGGACCAGCTGACATCCAAAGGTCCCTTCCAACATCAACCATCCTGTGATTCTGTGTGAATGTCCTAAACCAACCAGCCTCGGTCCTGTCCCCAGGGCAGAAGTCAGATTTATTGCCTTCTCTGGGTTACTTAGTGTTAACTTCTGCCATATTATATTACAGTGTGTTGATTATGATGTGATTTAAGGTCACGCAAGTAACCCAGAGTAGAAGCAGGAAGTTAAAGATTTTTTTTTTCCCCCCCGCAGAAGTATTTTAAATTGCAAATTCCTGGCTTATTTTTGTACCGCTTTAATTTGCAGAGAGAAGCTGTGAAATCACCTTGGCTTGGAGTGGTAGTTTTACTAACCATTTAGTTAGTACATGAAGTTTATAGATAACTGATCTGAATGGGATGGAGGGAAAATAGGGAAACATCACTCAATGACAGTTCAGGGGATAAATGACATAGAGTACAACTTAAATTAGCAGGCGTGGTTTACCACGAAGCAACTTAAACCAGGAATATGAAGAAAAATCACCTAAATGTAGTGTGTGAATGAATATACATTCACGAAGTATGCATCTTAAAATTCATACTTATTGGGGTAAAACTGCTCGCACTTTTCCATGAGCTATGTCTTATATTTATAACTATTTTCATGAATCTCCTCTAGTAATGAGAGTGAGATTCTGCAGTTATCCTAGCAATTCAATCCCAAAATGATGTTGAGTCAAAGCTTTGAAATGTACAAAAAAATTAACTCTATTAAGCAAACTGTGGTTCCTATATGTTCTCTGCCTGAAAGGAAAATTTGACAGTTTACAGATCAGATTTAGATTCTTAATGCAAAAACTAAAGCATCATTAAATACATCTTTCTTTTAATAGTTAGAAATCAGTGTGTGGTTGCATGATTGCCTAACTAATACAGGCAGTTAAGTTTGCCAGTGAAATATTTACTTTTTGAAGCAAAAGTAAAGGAAAAAAGATGATTTAGGTGTGAAGAATGCCGTTAAAATAAAGCCTGGATTTTAGATCTTGAGAGCATCTCTAACAAGTAGATTTTTTGGCAGTTCAGTCAAGACTGTAATAGCCCAGAGCTGATTTCTCATCAACGGTGTACACCAACAATTCTGGTGTGATTTTTTTTTTTTTTACTATCTCTTTTTGATTAAGGAAGGAAACTTAAATATGTTTTTGGTCTGCACATCTGTGGGAATTCTGTGCAAAAGGACAAGATAGTTGTGAGTATGAGATTCCTGTGTTACCTCTAGGAGTGGAGATTCTTTGAGCTGGCATAAATAATGGCTAAAGCAGAGAGTCCTGTGAAAATGAGATGGCTCTGAGTTGGCTAAGTGAAGAAAGCAAATGAATGTTGAAGGTCCCAGCGAAGACCTGTGCTTGATTAACTGCAAAATTAATATTAAAATTAATGCCCCTCAATACGGTAATGAGCCTAGAGCAGTACATGCTAAACATCTATGACTCTGTTACTCAACTCTCCACCCAAACCACACTACACATCACATAAGAGGCAGAGAGTTAGGGTATAAAAAACCAGGAGGAGTAATGCCTGGCCTGGTGGGTAAAAGACTGAAGACCCAGCAGGGACAGTTGATGGTCTGCACTCGTCTTCCTCCACCCAAGACGCCTGCTTGGTGAGAATCACACCTTTACCATATGGTGAAAATACCAGGACAGAATGTGTTGGTGTGAAAGAAACTTTTATGAGAAAACACATAGTAAAGATCAAACTAAGTGGTAACAGTCATGCATTGCAGCACAGTTTTTAAAGGTGTTACAATAAAAGAATTAGAAAATGGACAAAACTAAAGCTTTCTTTGAATTAGGTCCTTCATTCAATCCTGTTGCATGTTTAAAGAGAAAACAGTTGCTGTGATCCTATTCTAAAGAAAAGGAGTATCAGTTCACTGAATAAAAATATGAACTTCAGTGGCTCTTAGTGTCTCATTAGTCACCAAGTGTTCGGATGGCAGCATTTAATAAAGAGAAGTGTAGAGTAAACACACGTAATACTTTCTTAATAAAGAAACTGTGGAAGTGTGTGGGAATGTAGCACTAGTTACCATTCTAGTCTGGAAGTTACTGCTGATTCCATTTCATGAGTGCTTTGAAAGAATCCCCTCTTCTTGGTGAATTCACTGTTTGAGTCTGAAAAGTACCATTTTTATTCACGTATTTTATTTTGCAAGAATGTAAGCCTAGGCATGGTACAAAATGTGCTAAAGTGGTTAAGTGTCCTGATATTTTAAACCTTTTTTTATTTCTTTTATCATCATGTTAAAGCTTATACTGAGGGATTTGATAAGTAACAATCAATGTAGCCTGTGTCAGGGTGATGTAACGCATGTATGTATTGCCTTTGTGAAAATCAGTGTTGGAAAAATGGAACTGGGGGTTACTAATCCCTCCAGTAGTTGTAGAACATGATATACTATACCCCTCAAAGGTACAACAACTTAAACCGTTGTGTCATGATAAAGAACTAAAGAACTAAATTTTACTCAACATTTATTTCTGAAAAATGAGTAACGTATCAAAAACATTCATTTATGAGAGCTTGATTGCAGGGAGTGGCCTGCTCGGTATGCAAAATCTGGTTCTGTCTTGAAAATTGAAAACAAATGTTAAATTATTCACAAAATTTAAAGGAAATAGGTTGAACATATGATTTTTTTTTTCCAATTGTGTTAAAGATATGGCGTGATGTTTCTCTGCAAATATATGGGAAACTGGTAGATCTCCATAGGACCGTTGTTGGAATATAGTGATAAGGAACAGATAAGTAACATTTCTTAGCTTGATTTGTTATGTAGTGGTACTTCTGGACAATACGGGTCTCTGTTTCTTTTCTCAGGTGTACATTTCTTTGCGAAGGCTTCCTTCAGTCCCGGTTCCTCTGAATTTATTTCTGGCCTGCTTGTTTTTCTTATTTGTATGAAATACAAAGCTCTGAGAAGAAATACCCGTTTCTGTGCTGTAACTGAAACAGCCCCCATTTCTTTCTTCATATTTTGTGCTGTCTCTGACATCTTTTTTTCGGATTTGTTTTGCAGGGCATCAGGTTGCAATGCAAGACACCCTTGCCTTGGATATCTGCCAGTTGACAGAATGAAGATAATGAAGATAGGGCTGTTCTCTTAGCTGTGATGGGGAGGTTGATAAATAAACTCATAGCCAGGCTCTTTCAGAGGGTATTATGAGCCACCACAGACAAAAAGTGAGTGAAAAGTACTAAAGCTCTGTGCACATGCTACCAGTGAATGACCCTGATCTTGCCTGGAAGAGCAACCTGAATTGAGAAACCACAGTTTGGGCTGGCTACTGCTGACCAAAGATCAGCTGAACAAAATTGCTGTTAGAGCAAAAGAAGCCCCTAAGGCATTTGAACAGCAGTCCTTCTTGTGTTAGTTCATTTGAGTTCCTCCAATCCATGATGATTTAGCAGGGAAAATGAAAGCAGGACTTGCTAATTGTTTCTGAAAACCCTTTCTGTGAAATAATGTACAAATAATAAGGCAGAAGTATGAATTGAATAGGAATAGGATGTTTGTTTGATACTTCATATCTTCTTTCAGAATTGGAATGAGCCATTTGGTTTATACAAGCCACTGGTCCTGATGTCACAGCGCCATATAAATGGAGCTAATGTCTACTAAGTCCTTCATTTCCCACAATGTGTCATTTATAGGTAGTTTGATCTGCTCATTTGTCAGAGTAACCAGAAACCATATGAACACAACAGCAGTGCTGACCATGAGCTAACAGTCTGCACTGTGAAACGGGGCTGGTAACTCAGGTTCAGAGCTATGATCATGCAATCACAGAGCTCTCCAGTATTTATCAGTATGGCATGTGCTCTAGGCTGTGAATGAGCAAAATGGATTCTGTAACTTGTTCCAGGGGGGAGTTGAGTTGGTTAATTTTTATTTCTGATTTAGGTTCTGAGATCAGAAATGCCAATCTTGTATCTGGCAAATCTGTGTTAACAGGATCCTGTATAGTAGCTGAATCTTCATCGTACTGATAGTCTTCACTTCTTTAAATGTACAATAGGCATATTATGGTAAAATAAATTTACGGTTTACATCATATCTTTGATTCAGAAGTGCACAGCAAAGTCTCGTAAGGCATGTAAACTCTCAAGATATTGGAAACTTTATGATGGTAGTTAAGAGAAATGTTCGCCTGATATAGCTACTGTAGTTTTTCACATAGGTCCCTGCTGGGATATTCACAGGTCCTATGGCTTTCCCAGTGGGGATGTCTCCCTGCATTTTCTTTTAGAACTAATTGTTAATTCTTTTATGTCCTTAAGCAAACTGCATTTTTAAAAGGAAGTTAGAAATTGTCAGGGCTATTCTATAAGGCAAAATAATATTGTATATAATATGATATTTGCATTGATGGCTCTTTGGAAAAAAACAGAGGTGGAAAAGTATCGACAGGCATGCGCAATGTCTACTCTTAAGCTTGTGTGTTTTTTATTCTCTCTCTGCCAGTATGACAGTCTCCTTTGTTTATCCAAAATCTACGTCAGCATTAGGTTCCTTTTAAAATTATGTGTTACCACGTATTGGAGGCATTTCGTGAGTTCAATAGGTAAGATAATTTTATGGATAATACCACTAACTGCATCACATCTTTTTGTCTCAGTTATGACTCATCATCCTTGCTAACAGCTGTTCCTCTGGATTTTAGCCATTATTATGTAAATGACGTTTAATTATTCACCTACCTAAACTCAAACCCACAACTAGAATGACTTTATGCTCTTCTTATGACTTTTATGATCTTCATGTTGTAGTAGAAGAACTTTGAGAGAAAATGTAGATTGTGTCCAAAATACAGAATATTGAGTCCTGTATCACATTTTATGGATGGTAAACCAAAACCAATCAAACAGTGTGACCAGTCTGCAGTTGCTCATGCCACAGCTCTGATGTCAGGCTCTGCTGATGGATGTTCATTCTGTTATCAACAAGTGCTGTGAGGCACTGGCATTGCCCTCTGATGGGTCTGGTCCTGGTGTGAAAGGCAGAGCAAAGTCAGATGCCTCTGCATTACCACCTGCTGAAAGATGTGTTCTGCTGCAGAGGGGCCGCCAGTCCTGAATCCTTCAGACCCAGTCCAACTTAAGCATTTGAACAGCCTTGAAGAATTACTACTGATGAATTGAATAAGGTTCAGGATATCGAAATTCATAACAAAAAGAATTGTCACGATGCATTTCCTCTGAATATCTCTGCTCTGAAATGCTATGGTGCATTTCACTCAACATTTCCGATGAGGTGAGCGGACACAAACATGTCCAGCAAGTGGAAGACTCCAACATGGTCCAGATTACATCAGAGGAGTTTTCCTGGGTTCCCTGGATGTGTTTGGTGGGGATCTGAATTTCAGTGGAGTTCCTTGAGGATATGGAGTATAAGATGAGGAGTTTTCAAATGTTTTTTTTCCTCTTGAGGAAATTGTGTCAATGTTACTGCTGAAACAGATACAGCTTTTGCATGGAATGCTAGGAGGAGACTTCTTAATTACTTTATTGGAAACCAACATCTTGATTATTCTATTGTGCAGGTTTTCCTGTTTCTGAAAGGTGGCGTATTCTGCCGAACTGTGCAAATGTTCATTAAGAGCGCAGGTAAGAACACTTTTCATGTGGTGAAACTTACTTCTAAATTTCTTATGATTAATAGCATAAAATCCTTCACCAGAGAAAACATTTTCTTCTAAGTTCTTTTAAGTTACTACTCAGTGATAGTGTAACTGTTTGGAAATTGTAAATCTGTCACTAACCTAAAAGGATAGGCCAGTTTTACAACACTTGTCTTTGAGACTGGCTTATTAACAGAGAACCATGAGGATGAATTTTTGCTCTGGTATACCTCAAAGCATTTTCAGTTTGCTATAGGTTTAAATGCTTGCGTCATTTACCAGTTAAGTGTTTCTAAATAACTTGCCATCTGGTCCCTACTGGAGCGTTCAAAGGCTGTTGCTGTTGAAATAAGTTAGATACACCCATGAGCTCTTGAGAAGTGAACTAAAGAAAGCTTAAACAGAGCTGTGGATGCTAAGAGCCTAGGAAAGAGGCTTTCAACTAAATTTCTTCAAAAATTTTTTTGTTGTTTTATTTCAACCTCATTTGAAGGCATAAACAAGTTAAAAAGAAATTCTTTGAATTTGATTGCTGTCTTTAGCATGGGTCACAGATATTTCAAGTACAGAAAATTCAGTTTAGCAGCTGCACACCGATAGAAAAGAAAATGTGTGTATGAAATAAGTTTATGGTTGTCAAGTAGAGAAAAATACGACTGTTCTTCAGAATTTCCAAAGAAGTCATCTGCTGTTTACCTGCTGAAATCTTGTTTTTTCAGACTTTGAAGTTCATGACGTTTGTTACAGGTTTGTACTTGCATAATTATTTTTATCTAAGTGTATCAAACTTTTTTTTGGGGGTGGTTGGGGGGGGGGGGGGGGGGAAGAGGGTGAGGGAGTGAGTTTGGGTTTTTGTTTGACGGTTTTTAACCTTACAAAGCCCTGGGAGACAGGGAAGTCTCTGCATTTGTAGATGGATAAACTGAAGCAAAGGTTGGGGGGGGGGGGGGGGGGAAGAGGGTGAGGGAGTGAGTTTGGGTTTTTGTTTGACGGTTTTTAACCTTACAAAGCCCTGGGAGACAGGGAAGTCTCTGCATTTGTAGATGGATAAACTGAAGCAAAAAAATCTTGTATCTTCCTTAAGATTTAAAAA
>NW_010426648.1:0-582 GCF_000710305.1 Buceros rhinoceros silvestris | reverse complement strand
TCTTTTCTTTGATTTCCATTACACAGGCTTGTGTCAAGCTTGTATTTAAAAAGTGAAATTTTGTCCATTTCTAACTGATCTTCAAGGGTAAAGCATCCATCACGTTTGTATCTCAGGATTTACTCTGTCATATGTTGATTCTTTAAAACAAATGCAATTTTTTTTTTTAACCCTATTGCTTTTTTAAACAAGCAAATGATTCAGTGGAGATTTAAGTTCTTTGGAAAAGAGCAGTGGATTTGGAAACAATGATTGTAGAAGATTTCACTTATCAAATAGACGGAGAAGTTTGTACATCCGAAAGTTTCTCAAAGATTATATTGGCTCAGGTGTATCATTCCACCAAACAGACCCATAAAGAATATCACGTTTTTAAAGATGAGGCGAAATATTTAGATGGCTGAAAATCAGTTAGATTGTTAGTCAGTCAGTTAGATTTGTTGGCAACAAATGTAATACAACAGTCTTAATGTTTTATGTCTAAAATGAGTATCAATTGAATATATTCATGTTAATTTTGGTATTTTATAAATGGTTAAAAATAAGAAAATAAATAATATAACATCTGAAGATTTGAATTAT
>NW_010426647.1:0-415 GCF_000710305.1 Buceros rhinoceros silvestris | reverse complement strand
CCTCTGACTGAATTTAATCCATTTTTTTCTCCTTGTTGCATCCTCTATTTCTTTATTCCCTTCTAAATGACCTTCAGCTGCAAAGCCTCCCATCATGATGCCCTCAGCAGATTCCCTGCCTTGCCACATCCCTTTTTGCCTTTGCAGCGGTAGAGAAAGCACCAGCTCTGCCAACTACCTCTCTCTGTTTTTCCTCTAAGAGAAAAGAAAAACTGAAGGTGCATGAACAGTTTCCACACAATTGTGCTGGTGGCACTCAAAAGTCTCCAAAAGCCCTGCGCAGAGAGATCTTTTGTTTTTCACCCTCCTGCCATTGCATGCTGTCACACCCCCAAGCTGGTGCTGCTCCGGAGTTGGGGATGGGGGAGAGGCTCTGTCTGATGCCCTCCCCTCATTGGCTGAACTCAAACCCCCG
>NW_010426646.1:7990-8265 GCF_000710305.1 Buceros rhinoceros silvestris | reverse complement strand
TGTCTTGGCTGTCCCTGCCCCATCCAGAGGGACCAGGCGGTTTTCCTCCAAATCTCAAGGAACCAGGACTCCTGGGTTCTCCCAGCAGGGGAGGAGGAGAGTGCCATGGCCATGTCCCGAAGACTGAACATGTCCCTAAGGCCAAGGATATCCCCAAGACGAACCACATCACCATGTTCCCAGTGCCAACCACATCCCCAAGGCCAATGTGATCCCCAAAGCCACTTGTGTTCCCCAGTGTCAACCGTGTCTCCGAGGACAACCCTGTCCCTGAG
>NW_010426646.1:7448-7688 GCF_000710305.1 Buceros rhinoceros silvestris | reverse complement strand
TGCGTGTGGCTGGAAGGGCTGTACCTGGGCACTGGGTCACGGCCGTGTCCTGCCCGTGTCCCCTAGAGACCAGCCTGGACACTAAATCTGTGTCAGAAGCCCATGTGAAGAGGAGCATCGTGGTCAAAACTGTGGAGACCAGAGATGGAGAGGTACCAAGTTCTCACCCGTGCCACCCCCGCCGCCTCCCCACCAGTCCCGCCTCCCCATGGGGTGTCCCCGAGGGGGTCACTCACCCTG
>NW_010426646.1:5523-7251 GCF_000710305.1 Buceros rhinoceros silvestris | reverse complement strand
CTATGGTGGAGCTGAGCTGTCCCTGTCCCTGTCCCTGTCCCTGTCCCCAGGCTGGCTGAGAGCCCAGGTGGGCTCAGCCAGGAGCGGAGCCTGAGCCTGGGGGGATGGTCCTTCTCCTCTGTCTCCAGGTGATCAAGGAGTCCAAGCAGGAGCACAAGGAGGTGGCCTAGGGCAGGCGAGAGACGGCAGCCGCCCGCTTGTAGCCGTAGCTCTGTAGATCCCGTCCAAAGCCACGAGGGAGCCCTGCAGCCGGGCACGGTGACGGGAGGAGCTGGTGGTGCTTCTGTGGGGGTATCTCCCTCCCACCCACCTCTCGCCTCTCCAACGTCTCGCCGTGCCCAGGGACCTCGCTGACACCCTGTTCGGGGCTGGTCGACACGGGCATTGTGCGGGGAGGGGATGGACAACACCCAGGGGAGGCGGGTGGTACCAGGGGAGCCGAGCTCCCCTGCCGGGACGCTGCCACGCTCCCACGGCACGGAGGGGACAGTGGTTTGGGGGCCATGCCCACACTCACCCTGGGTCTCCAGTTCACCAGTGCCCAGGGGGAGAGTCCATTGTGCTTCCACCCCTGTGCCCCAGCTGGACACGGTGACGGTGCCAAGAGCTCCTCTGCCAGCATCCCACCTCAGTCCCTCTCTCTTGTCGGGGAGACCACCCCAAACCTCCCCAGTGCACCCACGCCCTGAGCACCCTTGGGGTGGGGGGGCTGCCGGGTGCAAGGTACGGGCTGGTGAGGGACATTGCCCCGTCAACAAGCACTGGGTGGGCTTAGCCGAGAGGGTGGCGAGGCAGAGTGCTGCTGGGACGGTGTCACAGGGTGATGAAATGGGGGTGACAAGGACTTCCTGCGGACACTGGGGTGTCCGGGGTGGTTTGTGGGGCCGGAGCAGTGGTGGGTACAGCAGGCTGGGGGGCCTTGAGGGCTTCTCCTGGCACAGAGCTATGGGGATGTCCTGACTCCCACTGGGTGTTTGCCACCAAGGTGTCCCCACCACTGAGGGTGGGAATGTGAGTCCTGAGGGGCTCGTGGCCAGGGGTGACCCATAGCCCTGCCCTTGGCCCCTCGCTGGGGGGGTCCCATGCAGGTGAAAATGGAGAGGAGGGAGTGCACAGGAGGAGGAGGAGGAGGACGGTTTCACAGTAGGGTGCTCTCACAGTAGGAGGTGCCTTGCGCCACCCAGGAGTGACAGGGGAGGACAAACGGAACCATCCTAATCCTGCATGTCCCAGCTGGGGTGACACGAGCAGCCACGGGGCTGGGGAGCCACAGTCACGATGTCTGTCACCATGGAGCCCAAGGCCAGCCCTACATGGGCATTCAGGATGGGGCTGGAAGAAATCCCATGTCCCTGGGGTCCCCGTGGCCCTGTCCCCCCCTCCGTCCTCCCGTACTCCCCCTGGACCAGCATGTGCCACTGGCCACCCAGGCCATCACCCAGCCCAGTGCTCACCCGCAGCCCCTGTCCCCACCTTTGATTTAGCTACCAACCATGAGTGAAACCTGCCCTGATGCCACCTAACGTAGGAGCAAGGTCCCAGCAGCGCTTCGACTGCATAACCCCTTCGGGATGAGCCCTTCGGACGCCACTCGGAGGCCACTGCCCTTATCCCCTCTGTCCCCCGTGTCCCCTAGCTCAGGTGCTGAGCCTGCTTTGCAGCTGCCGACTCCAGGAAGGCCATTCCCAGGGCAGGAGATGGTAGAGGAGACCTGAGAGCTGCCCAGGG
>NW_010426646.1:4687-5393 GCF_000710305.1 Buceros rhinoceros silvestris | reverse complement strand
GGAGGAGGAGACCTGAGAGCGGCCCAGGGTGGGCCTCCGGGGTGGGATGGTGGTGGCCCAGGGGGACTCGGTCCCCCGCCAGCAGCCTCCGGCCGGAGCTTTGCAGCCCGTGTTGCTACTGAATTAACATGCTAATGCAGCTGGAGACGAGAAATAAAGCGAAGGCAAGCGCTGCGCCTCCGCCCTTGTGCCAGCAACCCGCCTCGCCGCAGCCAGGGCCACGGGTCGTTTGGGATCAGCCAGGGCGAGGCCCTCCGGGAGCACAGGCTGGGCTCAGTCACCGGGGGACACGAGCCCAGTGCTGTCCCCTGGCTGGCCAACTCTTCGTGGGTCAACGCCTGTGAGGGGCTGCAGCGCAGGAAGGAGGTGCAGGAATAACCGCCAGGCAGCGGGGCGGGAGAGATCTGCTTGCCGCAGATCTGCTCGGGGTTCTTCAACCTCAAACGCGGCTCCTTCCCCGCACAGAGCCAGGCTGTGGCTCCTGGGGAGCCTGGCGGATCTTCTCAGCTGCCTCTTAGAGAAACAGCTCTAATAAAGCACTGGTGGTTCTCAGGGTGCGAGAACTCCGTAGAGCTTGGCCAGATGGTCTCACACCACCACCAGGTCTCCTTCTGAGAGGGACTATATTGAACTTCAGCCCCAGCGTGAGCCCCCGAGAGCCAGGGATGATGCATGGTGGCGTCACCGCCCCGCCAGTCCCCACCTG
>NW_010426646.1:4099-4579 GCF_000710305.1 Buceros rhinoceros silvestris | reverse complement strand
GCTCTAATAAAGCTCTGGTGGTGCTCAGGGTGCGAGAACTCCGTAGAGCTTGGCCAGATGGTCTCACACCACCACCAGGTCTCCTTCTGAGAGGGACTATATTGAACTTCAGCCCCAGCGTGAGCCCCCGAGAGCCAGGGATGATGCATGGTGGCGTCACCGCCCCGCCAGTCCCCACCGGGCCACGCCAACCTGCAGCACGGGGGGTTTGTGCATCACGGTCACGCTCTCGGCTCAAAAGGGCCGGGCAGCACAGGCAGCGTTACGATTTCCCGTGGTCAGAACAGTCACACGGGCTGGACAGGGCCCTTGGCAGGGGGCTGGAGCACCCACCACCAGCAGCGGCCCACGCTGATGGTGAGGAAGACGATGCCAATGATGGTGTAGCTTATGCCGATGATCTTGATGGCAAAGACTGTCTCGGGATCACCGAGCATCCGCCGTCGCTGTGGCTGGCGGAACACGATGAGGCGGAAGCCG
>NW_010426646.1:2928-3774 GCF_000710305.1 Buceros rhinoceros silvestris | reverse complement strand
TGAAACTGGGTGGGGATGGGGGGCTGCCAGGGCTTCTGGCCCACCTTGGAAACGACGTTGGCGATGGCCTGCAGGCCTGCCTTGGCGACCTCCTTGGCCAGGCAACGGCTCTGGCAGCTTCGGATGGCCACCTCAGGTGCGCGCAGGTGGCTGGCGCGCTGGAAAGGTGCTGGGACAGCCCTGGAGCCGCAGGAGGTGACGTTGGGCAGAGCGGTGCGGTAGCGGGGGTCCAGCTGGGCACTCTGCACGTAGCAGAGCCCGATGCGCCGCTGCTCTCCCCTCACCCCACAGCGGTCGCATCTGGTCCAGTCCCAGAAGGCGGTGAAGAGGCTGAAGTCCTTCTCTGTGTAGTTCTCCTGGACATGCTGGCCTCTGTCCAAGAAAGCCACCACGATGTGCTGGCTGGGCTGTATGTCCACGTCGTAGCCGTAAAAGAAGTCCCCTTCCTTGGTGCCACACAGGTAGTGTCCCGAGTCCCTTGCCTGGGCTCGGAAGACAATGAGACTGAACAGGCGGATACTGAAACGCTTCAGCACGTTGCTGCCCGTGCGGACGTGGCTCGAGTCAATGAGCATGGTGCCAGCAAAGTCTGTCAGGACCTGGATTTTGGGGCTGTCCACGTTCCGCTGGAAGTACCAGGTGACAGAAGAGACCTCTTCGGGCTTGCACTTGCAAGGCAGCTCGAAGGTCATGCCCGCCAGGTAAGCGGCGTTGTCGAACATCAGGAAAGCGGGACAGGCTGTTCTCTTGAAGACATCGTCTTTCTCGTCGACCATGAGAGCGTGGAGCACACCGAGCAGGCAGAGGAGAAGGGCGGCTCCCAGCAGCCTCCTCTCCATCATGCCA
>NW_010426646.1:2475-2813 GCF_000710305.1 Buceros rhinoceros silvestris | reverse complement strand
GCGGCGCCTCCAAGCAGCCTCCTCTCCATCATGCCAGGCGCTCTCCGCGGTCAGCAGGTTTCTCCCAGCCACCACCTCCCCGGGGTCAGCGGTGCCAGTGCCGGGCAGCAATGACACACCCCGGCTCGCTTGCCAAAGGTGGGGTTGGGGGGCAGGGGCCAGGGACCAGAGGGCGGCTGGCCTGTGCCAGCCCAGCGGAGTGACCGTGGGGAAGCGCTCGCTCCCTGCCCAGGGCAGGCCGTCACCTGGGGCTTGGGCTCTGAGCCGCCCCTCTCTCCAGCATTGTTGTGTGCGTCCCTGGCAACCAGCGGGCAGGTCTGGTGTGCAGCGGCCCTGGA
>NW_010426646.1:1599-1926 GCF_000710305.1 Buceros rhinoceros silvestris | reverse complement strand
CTCATCTGAGAGACTCTCACAGAGCTCGGTGAGGACACCCCACCCCAGCGACCACACCACAGTCCTGTCGGTCACTAACGTTTATCTGTACACAGCTATGGCTCTGGGTGGCCCCAGGTACAAAGACATCTACAGACATCTACACCCCAGAAGGCTCCGA
The DNA here is from genome assembly GCF_000710305.1 of Buceros rhinoceros silvestris. Taxonomy (NCBI): domain Eukaryota; kingdom Metazoa; phylum Chordata; class Aves; order Bucerotiformes; family Bucerotidae; genus Buceros; species Buceros rhinoceros. The sequence continues at coordinate 1,766 of NW_010426646.1, read as the reverse complement.
CCTGTCCCTCACACGGGGATGCCGAGGTCACACTTTGATCTTGCTTGCCCCATTTCTGCCTGACCCTGGTGCTCCTGCTCCTTCAGCTGACCTGGTAACATGTCATCAGCTCCAGCACCAGCCCGTCCTCCTTGGCTTCCTCCGGCGAGCTGGTGTCCCTGGGGTGG
>NW_010426646.1:0-1441 GCF_000710305.1 Buceros rhinoceros silvestris | reverse complement strand
GCTGGGGTGGCCAGCAGCCCCAGAACCCCTGCTCATGCTCCGCAGCTTCCGAAACAGCCCCCGGCTGCTCTCCTTCTCCGACCGGCTCAGGAGGTCCACATTTAACCCAAAACGCTTGGTGCCCGCAAGGCTCTGTAGGATCTGCAGGACAGCATCTCCGTCCTCGCCACGGACGTTCTCTGCCAGCACCGTAAGGAACTCGCCCAGGAGGCCGTAGCCCAGGTCGGCCTGAAAGATCCTGCCCAAGGCCTCCCCTCCGAGCTCAAGCAAAAACTGGTATTTTTCTTGTCCGCTTTTTAAGCACCTGCGCCAATCTCTGTAAAACTCGGCAGAGGTTCTGGGCAGTCGATCCATTTCCTGAAGGAAAAAAGAGTTTCTCTGGTTTTGTTCCCACTTGAAGAATTTCACCCATCCCCCCTCGATCAACCTGTGCCTGGCTGCGATGGTTTTAGTACGGGCTTCGACAGCACAAAGGGCTGCACAAAGCTCGTGAGGTGGCAAAACACAAAGACAAAGAGATACCAGGTTCCTCGAGCCCCAGAGAAACCAGAGAACTCCAGGGGAAAATAACGGCAGGATGGCTGAGCCGGGAAAGCTGGTGTGGATGAACAGGGGCCAGGGGTGGAGAACCCCAGCCCTGACCAGAACCAGACACACGCCCGGTCTGGATCCACCATCACTGCTTGGGAAGGGATCTCCTGGAGATCGGGAGAGCCTCTGCGCCATCCTGAGCACATCTCCAGCGTGGGCTGGGTGCCGTGGAGGGGGCAGGACCGATGCCACTCGAATCACAAATGATCTGGATAGAAAATGTTTAGCCACTGCTGCCCACAACCGAGGAGTTAAGGAGCACCCAGCGAACTCGTGGGGCAGCAGGCAGAAACCCAACAGCACTTGTCTGTGTCAGCCATAATTAAACCGCGGTGAGAAGGACCTGGCTGCGGTCACAGGAGACCTCTGGGTGCTGGCCCAGCTGCACAGCCCCGGCTCTCGGGCAGGGCAGGGCACTCTTCCCCACCGACCTGCTACTGGCTGCCGTCAGAGGCCGGGAGTCGGTACCTCCGGTCCCACGCTGTGCAGCAGGTCTTAGACTCTTCTGGAAGCGGCTGGTGCAAGCCCTTATCTGACGTCAACTCGGAGCCAAGGCTGACAAAGTCCCGAGAAGCATCTCCCTCACCTGGGGGATCTCTACGTCGCTGGTTTGAGGGGCCTTGGCGTGGGCTGCACAGGGGTTCCACACCATGTTCCTCTTCTGACCCATCTTGTCCTTTTTCTCCAGGGGCTTCAGGTGTGACGCCAGCACGATGTTCCTGGGGGCAACAAGAAGGGGATGGGACACTTAACAAGATCAAGTATTTTGAGGCTTTGAGCTTCTTCTCTGACACAATTTCTGAGTTTGGGACCTATGTATCATCCAGAGAGACGTGGACAGGCTGGAAGA
>NW_010426645.1:10230-10472 GCF_000710305.1 Buceros rhinoceros silvestris | reverse complement strand
GGTCCAACTCAGACCCCCCCCAGTGAACATCCACCCCCTGAGGGAACCGAGGCTCCGGCTCTGTTTTCATGGCCTCTCCCTTCTGAGGCGCCAAGCGCCGAGCAGCGAGGATGGATCCAGGCCAGCCCACCCTTGCAGCAGGGTTGGGCAACGCCTGTGCAGGACTGGAGAACATCTTTGTACAGAAACAAACAGCCCTTTTGGGAAACCTCGCCACGGCAGGTGCTGGAGCCAGGACGGCT
>NW_010426645.1:8967-10022 GCF_000710305.1 Buceros rhinoceros silvestris | reverse complement strand
GCCGGCCGGAGGGGCAGCACTGCCGAAGAAGATGCGGCTCTGCCACATCCCCAGGCGCTCTCGCAGCCCAGGTTCGGCCGCAGCAAAGCTCAGGACCTTCAGGCACATCCCAACATCCGCCTAAAACCTTCTGCCACGTCCTCATTAAAAACCCCATTGATTATTTCACAGCTGGCACGTTCCAGGACGAAAACGTGCAGACACGTCACTGCTCCCATAAAATGAAAGGAGAGGAGGCTGATGGAGTTTGCTTGACCCCAGATTTATTATTGTACAAAGCTGCTCAGGAAAGCCCAAAGGGCAACGTGACAGCGCAGGGTCTGCCAGGGGGCACGTGGACGAACGTTGCCGAAGAAGATGCGGCTCTGCCACATCCCCAGGCGCTCTCGCAGCCCAGGTTCGGCCGCAGCAAAGCTCAGGACCTTCAGGCACATCCCAACATCCGCCTAAAACCTTCTGCCACGTCCTCATTAAAAACCCCATTGATTATTTCACAGCTGGCACGTTCCAGGACGAAAACGTGCAGACACGTCACTGCTCCCATAAAATGAAAGGAGAGGAGGCTGATGGAGTTTGCTTGACCCCAGATTTATTATTGTACAAAGCTGCTCAGGAAAGCCCAAAGGGCAACGTGACAGCGCAGGGTCTGCCAGGGGGCACGTGGACAGCATCAAACACCCGCGGGGCCGCTGCTTACCTGGGCCAACACGTACCCGCCTGGAAGGGTCCCTCCAGCGCCGAGCCAAGGCACCGGCTTCCCCGCAAGCAGAAATAAGGAGGCACAAACGAGCCAGGGCTGGGTGTGATTTTAACCAGTTCCCATCTCTTGGATCAGGTCTGTGTGATGGGAGCAAAGCCCCGACACCCGACAATGCCACTGGCGAAGGTGGGAGGGAAGGGGAGAGCAAGGGGACGAAGTTTAAACCAAAAGGAAGATGATGAGGAATCATTTCATCATCGCAGCACGTTTCCTGCTCCCTCGAAGATGCTGCAGCCTGGACGCTGTGACAGCCCCTGGTCCCCCAGGGCTCTGCGGCTCTTACAGGGGGGCCCGG
>NW_010426645.1:8471-8879 GCF_000710305.1 Buceros rhinoceros silvestris | reverse complement strand
TCCGGCAGCCGGGACGCTGTGACAGCCCCTGGTCCCCCAGGTCTCTGCGGCTCTTACAGGGAGCCCCGGAGGCGACACGCTAGGTCAGCTGGAGCAGGATACGGGATGCTCAGCTCATCGGGAGGGGTCCACTGGGCCAGGTCCACGTCTTGCCTTCTTGTCACACTTCACTGCCCCTATGTGGAAAAAAAAAACCCGAAGAGGCAGGAATTTAGGAAACCAGATGCAGAAAAACTAACTCCTTCCCTAGGAGAAACGCTCACTGCTTTCCCCCAGCCTGTTAAAAAAATACACCCCCCAAAGCTCCTCCTCGCTGCTTTTCTCCATTTTCCAGTTGCTCTTCCTTGACCGTGCCGCGCTGGATTCCTCCCGGCCACAGTGGATCCACGGCGCCCGCCCCAGCAGGAG
>NW_010426645.1:7703-8371 GCF_000710305.1 Buceros rhinoceros silvestris | reverse complement strand
GGGTCCGTGGTGGTGGGTGCTTGCCCCAGCCGGTGCGTTTGGGGAGGCTGGTGCTCGCTTGCCACCCCCCGACAGTTCGAGTTTCCCTCGTGCAGTTCCAAAAGCGAGCTTCAGTCTGTGGAGTGTGACTCGGGTAAGCGCTCCCCGAAGCTCCCTTCTGCCGTGCTGGTGACCTCCAGCCCTCCCTTCCCATTGGCACCAGCAGCTTAATTCCTGAACTGCTGAAGAAAACTGTTTTATGGTCACCCAAATACGTGTCCATTCCCTGTCCGTGCCTTTTCCCTCTGCTGTACCGGGAGTACCGGGTCCCACAGCCCTCGCTGCCTCTTCCCTGCTGTCACCCTCCTGAGCATCCTGCCAGGGCTGAGCTTCCCTGCAGCACAGACACACCCCGCTTCCAACAGCATTAAGTGACATTCGCAACAGAGCGCTCTGGCTTTAAAAAAACCCGACTTTCGTATTATCTGGGGGGACTTTATGCTGCAGGAAAAGCCACCGGGCTGGGGGTTCCCATCCCAAGAGGGCCAAAGCCACAACATCAATGACCCGCTCACACGACACGCTGCGAGCACCACGTGAGCCCAGCCAAAGCGGTGGGAACGGCAAGTGCTGCCCCTCAGCCTCCACTCCCGGGCCTGGACAGGAGGCCGAAAAGCCCCAACCCTGAT
>NW_010426645.1:6941-7654 GCF_000710305.1 Buceros rhinoceros silvestris | reverse complement strand
CAAGTGCTGCCCCTCAGCCTTCACTCCCGGGCCTGGACAGGAGGCAGAACAGCCCAAACCCTGATTGTTCCCTTTTCCTTTCCCTAGCTGATATCCCTACGCACAGGCTGAGCAAAGAGAAAGGCAGCAAACGGCCGGAGAACAGGAGGCGGCCGAGGCTGTGAGGAGCTGAAATGCAGAATGAAGCGTCCCCCGGGCACAGCGCCTGCAGAAAGACTGGGGGGCACAGAAACATTCCGTCTGCATGAGCTGGCGCTGGGCAGAGAGGGACGGGGGCAGCTGAAGGAACCCAAGAAAAATCCACACAACACCACCCCAGAGCCTTCGGGGGAAGAACTCGAGTCAGAGGACAGGGAGCTCTCTTGGTTTGTTTTCCCCTCTCTAATGGTGGAGAAAAGGTGAAGGCAACACAGGAACAGCAACGCTCCACTCGGTTACAGGGGTGGAAACTCCTTCCCTCCACTAGAGCTCGATGGCATCAAGCGAAGCGCTTAGGAAGCACATTCGGGACAAAGCAGCATCAGCAAATGGTGCAAACCACCGCACGAGGGTTGCGCAGATCAGGCAGTAAATGAACAGCAGGGGCTTTGCTGGCAGAAACACCCCTCGTCTCAGGAAGATACTGGGGGAGAAGTGCCCCATCCCCACTGTCCCAGGACAGGGCTGGGGTGGGGAGTGAGTGATGGAAGCGACTGGTGCGGGGGTTGGGCAGT
>NW_010426645.1:6603-6804 GCF_000710305.1 Buceros rhinoceros silvestris | reverse complement strand
GAGCCCCCCGTGGAGAGGGCAGGGGGCCCTCCCAGCCGCAGGTACAGCCGCGGGGCGCCGTGCCCCCACGAGAGCCAGCGACACGACGTGTGCAGGGGCCACCGCGGAGAGAAGATGGACAAAACCTCATGATGTCATTCTTCAGGTGTCAGTCTAACGACTTCCTAGAGGCACTGGCTTGGGGTATTTTGCTTTTTTCTG
>NW_010426645.1:6081-6403 GCF_000710305.1 Buceros rhinoceros silvestris | reverse complement strand
CAGCAGCTGTACCGTGAACCTTCCGTGTCGGCGCCAGCCAGCAGCCACGCGAAGGGCCCTGCAGCACCACGGGAGAACGCAGCGCCACGCGCGCCTGGGACGCTGCAGCAGCCTGCCCACCCGCCGAGCAGCACCACTTGCCTTATCCTGGGACCCTCCAGCTTTGCAGATGCTGTTACAACGGGCAGCGACCTCAGCCACAGCCCTGCTCCCGGAGCGGCCCTGCCAGCTCTCCGGGTTCGTGACCACTCTCGTTCCAAGCAGGATCCCCAGCACATCCTCGTGCTCAGCTTTTGTGGAAACCGTGATGGAGAAAGAGCTC
>NW_010426645.1:5546-5891 GCF_000710305.1 Buceros rhinoceros silvestris | reverse complement strand
CCTGGGCGTGCCGCGTCCGGGCCTCCTGCCCCTCCCTGGCTCCCCAGCGCTGCTCAGGACCTTGGACACCAAGAAAGTGCTGGCACTGAGCAGCCTCAGGGGTGATGCAGCAGCACTGATGGGATCCTGGGAGATGCCGCCTCATGCTACTTAGGCTGATGACATGTCACGATCCCAGGGATTGCCACTTACCTACGGGGCCAGGGGTTTCTCTGCTGCGAGCTGGGAGCTTGCTGAAATCCGTGCGGAGCCCTCGGAGCTCCGGCAGCGTCACCTCCATCCTGAGCCAGAAGAAAAGCAGAAGAGCTTCAGGATCTGCCGCTCGCACCCCGAAAGAGAAGCATT
>NW_010426645.1:4587-4937 GCF_000710305.1 Buceros rhinoceros silvestris | reverse complement strand
AAACCACCCAGGTCCCCGCCCCGCCGCCCCTGCTGTTCAATTATCAGCGGCGCCAAAGCTTCAGCAAGTTTTTGCTCTGCACGGGGAGCAAAGTTTGCCAACGTCGCTGTGTCGAGAGCCGGTGAGACCCTTCTCTCTGCCCCACCCCAGAGAAATTCAGCAAAATTTGTGATGGGTGGGAATGAGTCAGCCAGTGCTTTAAGGGTTTTCAGAGCCCTTGGCAGGAGCTGCGGATAAAAGGGCCGCGTGTCTCGCACGCCGCTGTGCAAACCTAATGACTGAACCCTGCGGTCCCCTGAGCGATGGCAGAGATACACGGGGCTGGAACACAGCCCGTTGTACACCAGGGG
>NW_010426645.1:4170-4411 GCF_000710305.1 Buceros rhinoceros silvestris | reverse complement strand
ACAGCTTCCTGCCCAGGCAGGGCTCAGTTTGGGGTTAGATTAACAGAGAAGATTTAGAAGAGAAGGCAGGATTTAATCAACCAACAGCAAGCCAGAGAGCGAGCACAAGTGGTAAAAGGGAAGGGGAAGGTCTGTGAGCGAGGCCGGCCAGCGGCTAGGCTGGGCACTAAAAGGCAACCGAAATATCGGGAGAGATTTGCAGGGATCCTCCCCCCCCTCAGCCAAAGCTCAGGAGGAGCCA
>NW_010426645.1:2974-4096 GCF_000710305.1 Buceros rhinoceros silvestris | reverse complement strand
ATCGGTAGAAATCTGCACCGATCCTCCCCCTCCTCAGCAAAGGCTCAGGAGGAGCCAGACGCCAAATCCCCATCCCAGGGACACCCCCCGGGAGGGATCAGGGCTCACCAAGGGGGCCGGAGGAGGAAGGACCCCTGGCCAGGAGGGGCCTCGGGGAACTGCTCGCTCCCATTTTTGCAGCATGAAACATGCTGGGTACTGCCAAGAGAGGTGATGCTTCAGGGGAAAGCTCTTGAATAACCCCGGAGAGGGAGGAGAGGAATCAGAGCTGGGAAAGACCGTCTGCCAAGAGGCAGCGGTGAGGAAGCCCCCTGAGAGCCAAAAAAAACAAAGCCAGGCCCAGAAATTCTTCTCAGCACTTGAACTCAGGACTGTGGAGGCATTTTGCCCAGACCTTGCTGGCAGAAGGGGGAAAAAAGCCCCTTAAACTGAAGCTGTGGGACATCCCACGTTGGATGCTGCTGGAGGCACAGAGAAACCAGAGCAAGAGACGATGAACTTCCCCCCCGCCCGCTCCATCCCTCACGGCACCCGCCGCATCTTCACCACAGACTTCCCTGCCTGAAGACCCGAGCTTGGGGTTTCCAAGCGCCGTAACCCGGCACATCCCGCAGGGTAGCAGGAAATCTCTCCTCCCAGCTCTGCTCCTGGACGCGTGGGCGAAGGCAGCTCCGGGAGCTGCCTCCTCTGCTTGCAGCCGTCATCGACAGCCCAGGCAGGCAGCGCGCTGCTCCCCGCGCAGCCAGGCGGCCCAGCAGCAGCTGAAGACCCGAGCTTGGGGTTTCCAAGCGCCGTAACCCGGCACATCCCGCAGGGTAGCAGGAAATCTCTCCTCCCAGCTCTGCTCCTGGACGCGTGGGCGAAGGCAGCTCCGGGAGCTGCCTCCTCTGCTTGCAGCCGTCATCGACAGCCCAGGCAGGCAGCGCGCTGCTCCCCGCGCAGCCAGGCGGCCCGGCAGCAGCTCCTCTCGTGCTCTCCTGAGAGCAGAAGGGAGACAGACAGTGAAAAAACCGTGGGGAATCGGTGGGGAACCAGTACCCCCATCCTCACACCGGGTATGGCAAAGGCAGCCGAGACCGAGATGAACAGGGGCACCCTGGCTCAGAACAGGGAAGCTGCTCA
>NW_010426645.1:0-2810 GCF_000710305.1 Buceros rhinoceros silvestris | reverse complement strand
TCCCCAAACCACTGCTTTATCTGACACCTTTTTATCAGAAAATAAACATGTGGCAGCCGTGTTTGAAAGCGATAGCGCGGGGACGCGGATTACCTCTCCCACGCAGCCTTCCTTCTGCATGTACTTGCGGATCACGGACCAGATCTGGCACTTGCTGAGCAGCCTCCCGCCCGTGGCCACCTCGAAGCTCTCGTAGGTGCCGTATTTCTCCAGGACGGTGCGAATGATCCTGATCGCCTGCCGCACGCAGAAAGGCAGCGTCAGTGCACAGCCCTCCCCGCTCACAACCACACGGTACGCCCCCACCTCCCGTCAAAGCCCGCCGAGACCATCCCCAGAAACGCCCGCAAAGCCAGACAGGGTTTTGCGATACCTGAAGCACCGGGGAGACCGAGCCAGGTGGAGGTGGCCACCGGGACAGACAGACACCTGGCGCGATCGGCGCGACCCGCAGCCTGTTGTGGGAACCAGGCAAAGCAGAGGCGAAACGGCCTAATCGCAGCACGAGGTTAAAGCCATGATTATTTCCAGCTTTCCCACTTTCGGTTCCCCTTTCAAACTCAGGCGCTTGCACAAAACAAAGCACAAAAAGGTTTTTTTTCTGCTCTACGAGTTTCGGGATGGCCATGGGCATCGCCCTCGGTGGGGCTGCGCCTTCCCACCAGGGCTCGGTGCGAGCAGCACGTGCTGGTTTAGTAGCGCTAACGTTTAGGGAGCAGCTATAAAACACAAGGGTTTATCAGCACATTTTCTTCCCCCAAAGTGAGTTTAACTGTCAACATTTTCCACAGGGACTTTCTCCAGCCTATCAATAAACATTCCAAAGCAGATGATGACAGCTCTGAACCAGTTCTGGAGTTTTCCCAGCTGTTTTATTGCATCTTAAACCCGGCTGAGCTGCGAAAGAGCTCCTCAGTCCCGGACCGAGCGCTGCTCCTCAGCGGTGCGTGTTCCACCTCCTCCTGTGCTCTCAGGCGGGCGCTGGGCAGCAGCTGGAGCCCTGCAGAGGAGGTGCCATCCCCTCCCTCATCCCTGTGGTCACCCGGGAGCAGGAGATGGGTGCTCAAAGCAGCCCACACCCTGGGGAGGGGCTTGGTGCTCTGCGCCTGGTGAGCAGCTGCCCCTGTCCCAGCAGAAGGTCCTGATTTTCCCATCCCGGAACAGTTTTCTCTGCACAGATGGTTTTGATTCTCAAGGCACTTGTTGTGTCTTTCTGGGAAAAGTTGTGCGGGGGGTTTTGTTCTTGTTGTTTGTTTGGGGGTTTTGTTTTGTTTGCTGAATGATCAGGAACATTTCTGCAGCACCACAAGGTCCATCCTGTTGACAGCAGCAGAAAAAGGACCATTTCTTCCTCCTACCTCCGCTCAGCCGCTTGCTCTCTCCTCTCAGGGGATCTAAAGTGCTGAGCCAAGAGAAACGCAGCACAGCTGGTGCCCAGGAGCGTGCCGACCGAAAACACGCTCCCTGCCGACCTCCAGCGCATGCCCCGGCGAGAAGAACTCCTCAGATGCCACGTTCGCTGTTCCCAGAGGCTGCTGAGCATCCCCAAGTCATGCACCCACCATCTGCAGTGGCACACCAAATCCTCCAGCCCCAGCTCCAGCTCCCTGCTGGTGCTGCTCACGTCCCCGTGACGTGGATCTCCGGGGTGAGGGGCCTCCACAGGGCTAGAAGGATCCTGGCTTATTTAAATTTTCTATTAAAAAAATAAAATAACCCCCCAAGCACGTGTGGGGCAGCTGGGGGAGCCACAGGCTGGAAGGGGGGAGCAGGCGTTGGTTTGGCTGCTCTCGGCCAAGGATGCTGGCTTAGCAAAACCCCTCGTTTGTTTAAGCTCCACGATTAACGCAGGATTTTAAAATAAAAGCTGTTTATAGCTAGTAGTTAACTGGCAAGGAAAAAGGTTTCCCAACATAGAAGAGACCAGACAGAGGTTACTGCAGGGCACGGGCAAAGGACCAGCGACACAAACACCATCCCACCGCACCGTCACCAGAGAACGGCTGACAGGCTCAACGCGCAATACCTCTTGCAGAGCGTTATAGGATGCGGGGTGAGACCCTTCACACCGCTTGCGAACGCTTCATTTCATACAGTCAGAGAGAAAAATCATCTCCATTATTCTCTTCAGCTTTTACTGTACCACGAGTCATCTGTGCCAGAAGAGAAAGTGAGGGGGGGACACAGCCCTGGGAGACTCATTTTCCCACATCACTCAGAGAACGAAACGCTCTTGAAGGCAGGAACGAAACGCTGAAAAGGCAGCGGGGTCTTTGCAGGAGTCAGACCATCCCCCCTGCAACAAGCGTCCCTGGCACCAGTTTATCTGGGGCAGAGGCAGGGCAGGCGCTGGAAATGACTAACGGCTTCGAAAGCTGTTTACGGAACGCGCCTGAATCATCGGGATCAGAACCCAGGCAGAGATACGGGAGGTAATGCCAGGGCAAGCCCACAGCCAGAAGAGAATCAACAGCCCGGGGAAGGAGTTGTTATCTGAAACACCAGACAGAAGCTCCCGGCCAGGCGGTGCCCAGAGGTGTCTCTGGTGTCCACGTGGGAATTTGGTGTAAGGACATTTTTAGCTGCATTTTTATCCTCCCAGAAGGGGCCACGTTCAAATGACACAGGTAGGATCGGCCACCAAAGAGCAGAGGGAGACGGGGCAGCAGCCCGGCAGTGTGAGCCAGGAAGGGAAAGCAGAGCATGGGCTTTCCTGAGGACCATGGACCAGCGGGCCTGACCGCAGAGCAGTCCCACCGTGGAACCACTTAGGTTGGATAAAGCCCTTTCAGCTCCTCGAGTCCCCCGTT
>NW_010426644.1:0-2219 GCF_000710305.1 Buceros rhinoceros silvestris | reverse complement strand
CAGACCCTGCCCCAGGGAGGGGCACCAGGCTCCTGGGGTTCTCCCCACCCCACCCAGCCCCTCCGTATTGAATGGGCCACCCTGAAACACCAGTGTCCCCACTTGTCCCCCACCTTGTTCTGGTGTGCGCTTCCTTCTCGGTGTGACTCTGAAAGCTGCGTAGCTCCTTTCTACTGTAGATACCGCTGTGATCTCTTGTTTCTCAGCGTGTCCTCCCGGGTGGTCTCTATAAATATCTATACATAATATATATAAGGGTTTGTCGTCCCCCACCTGGTTCTGGTGTGCGCTTCCTTCTCGGTGTGACTCTGAAAGCTGCGTAGCTCCTTTCTACTGTAGATACCGCTGTGATCTCTTGTTTCTCAGCGTGTCCTCCCGGGTGGTCTCTATAAATATCTATACATAATATATATAAGGGTTTGTCCGGCCCCTGGCCTCCTGGGTTCATCCCCCCTCGCGTCTCGTCCAAGTGGTGCCGTGTGGTTCCCCTGGAGGTGGCCTGGCTGTGCTTGCCTTCGGTTCCTCACCTTCGCTTTCTTGGCCGGTTTGGTTTTCCCTGGTGGTTTGTTCTTTCGGGTTTTGTCGGGTTTCCTTTTTTCCCAGGTCACAATGGAATTTAATGCATTTTCTTGTCCGAGCGCAACCTGGATTTGTCGTGGCAGCCTCAAGGCCTCCCGTGGCACTCTCGGGACAGCAGTGCGTCAACCAGATTTCACTAACCTGTTGCTGTAGAGAGGATTTACCACGTTGGATAGAACCCAACAACTAATAAAGATGTTAAGAACCTGCTGTGCTCTTTTCAACGGGCTGCAGCAAAAAGGGTCTGAGCCCACCCAGAGATCAGGCAGGCAGGGAGGACAAGGGGACACCCTGGCCACCAATCCCACAGGGGCTGCATCACTGGGAGAGGGGCACAGGGCACCCATGGAGGAGGGCCCAGGGTGCCTGTGGAGGGAGGCTGCAGGGTGCTTTGTCATCGGGGCAGCCATAGGCAGGGTGTCTCATGTGTTGGGGGTGGACGGAGACTGGGAAGTTGTGGTCCAGCAAGGCTGGGTCCAGGGGCATCCGCTGGGGAAGGAAAGAACCGTGGCCGCACAGCTCTGGGGATGCACAGCGTCCTGGGGAGATCCAGCCTCCCTGTCCTCTTCCAGGACCGCAGGTTCCCACCAAGGTCTGAATGTCCCAGGCCACAGCCCTCGCCAGGTTCCTGGAGCCCTCCCTGTGAAGGGTCCTCTCCCCTCTCCCTTCTCCGCGCCCTCGCCCTCCTCTCTGCTCCCGTGTGTCGGGGTCTGCCCTGTACGGGGCGCACCGGGCTGGTGCCAGTCCCTGAAGAGAGGCCCAGAGCTGAGATGTGGGCAGGCAGCCTGAAACCCTTCTTGGCTGGTTCGGGTGGAGGGTTCCTCTGCCTTTGGTTCTTCGTCTGTCCTGCTCCAGCCTTGAGGCTTCTCTTGCTGGCCCCTCTCTCCTTCTGCTTTGGTTCTGGGGGGCTCTCTCCTGCCCCTTCTCTCTCTTTCCAGCATTAGACTCTCCCTCCTCCTGTCTTGGGATCTTCTCTGGCAGGAATGTCTACTTGGGCCCCACTTTCTGCTGCTCCCCCCCTGCCCTCATCCTGGGTGAGCCTCATCGGGGGAGGGAGGAACTGGAACACCACGTAACAGGCCACCTCTGCTGTCCTGAGTGACCGCCACAGGAGACGGAGCCCAGAGTCAGGGGCTAAATGAACTCGGTGGACGTTTGGTGGACGTTTATGGACATTTCAGGGGTGATCCTCAGACCAAGAGCTTGACAGCTCATCTGTGTGTCGATATAACACAAAGGGTGTAAGGGCAGGGGGGTGGTGGCTCATGAGAACGTGTTGGGTGGGGTGAGACCTGTGCACGATGTAAATGGTGAGGAATAAGGGGGGGACAGAGGCGGGGCAGGGTCTGGAGCGCAGGACCGTGGTGGTGGGCGAGCTGAGCACCGAGCTGATGGGGGCCCGGTCCTGCAGCGAGAACCAGAGCAGAGCAGGGCACACCAGAAGCGGAGAGCTCCTGGCTGCCTGGGGACAGGGAGCGCATGGGACTTGTCCTGTGGGAGGCTGGGGGGTTCTGACAGGCAGGAACACCTGGCCCACAGCTCCGGGAGCGGGTCCCCTCTGGAGAAGGTTGAGGCACAGACCTCGGGCATGGCCAGGCTGAGCCAACACAGGTCCCTGGGGCTGGTGTACCTGGGGCTGG
>NW_010426643.1:6567-6887 GCF_000710305.1 Buceros rhinoceros silvestris | reverse complement strand
GGAGAAGAGCCCTCCCGCTGGGCAGCCCCGCTGAGCGGGCACTGGTGTGCGTGGAACGCTCTGTCCGCTCTGCGTTGTTAAAATGCAGGGCTGGGCGCTGCCGGCTGTGCAGATGTTGCGCCCTGCAAGGGGCAGGGCGGGAGGAGTGGAACCATCGCCAGCCCTTTGCCTACCTGCGCGGTGCTTCCTTCCTCTCTAAATTAATGATTCCCCCGCCCAGCTCACCGACGGTCCTGCCAGAGGCGCTTAACTGGCCCAGAAGCACAGCAGTTGTGTGACCCGTCCGCCAGCCGCGGCGGCGGCGGCCAGAAGCAGCTTTC
>NW_010426643.1:537-6426 GCF_000710305.1 Buceros rhinoceros silvestris | reverse complement strand
CAGAAGCAGCTTTCCTACCGCGCCTTGTGCTGCGGCGTGGCAGAGGTTACTCAGCAGTGGAGGTCAGGGTGTTGCCCGCCCACACAGCCCCTGGTGCCTTCTCGTTTTTAATGGAAGTGCCTCGGCCAAAGGCACAGCCGAGTTAGGAGCTGGTGTGTATCAGTAATGTAAGTGTAAAAATAATCTATTTTTTTCCCCCATAATACAACGGCAAAGATCCTTTCCTTAGTAATTTTGACCGCGTGTCTGTCTACTGGCTGTCCCTTCTCTGTCACTTGATTTGCTTTCAAGGTCATTCGTTGACTGCCTCACCTGACTGACTCCCGCCAATACCTGACGCCAACTTCCACCACCCACTTGTTAAATTTTTTGATAAATTGCTCTATGTTTTCTTTCATTCTGCCTCCCAGATGTGGGAAAAGATATTTTTGGAGTCTCCAGTCACTCAGTTTGGAAGCTGGCATGCCAAATCTTGTACTTGCCATATTGATTGTTAATGCCTCATTATTTCTTCGTACTTCTCCATTCTCTGTCCGCTCACTGCCTGCTCGCATGTTTAAACTGCAGTCCTGGTTTGGTTTGTGTTTTCACCGCGTCTGACACGATATGTTCGTGTCCATGGTTATTGTTCCTAAGTGTTATGGCAATACAGTGAATAAGTTGTAACTACAGAAATGTAATTATTCCCAAAACAAGTAGTATAAACACTAGGAAACTGAGATTAAATTTAGTTTTTAAAGCCATCCAAACATGTTAGTATGAAAATACACCACTGAGCTCCCCAGTAACATTGATTCTGCCAAGCAATGCTGTCATGCAATGGCTGTACAATTCTATCGCATTATTCTGTTGATAGCCCCTGCTAGAATTAAACAGGGGTTTGAAGTTGTATTCCTTCTATTTTTCGTCCTTTTCCACTCGGTCCATCAGCTGGGTGGAGCTGAGATTGCTCACGCATTTCCATGTGGTGTTTGGATTTCTTTCTATACTTTCACATGAAAATTTAAAGTAGTTTTGAAGTATTAAATGTATCGAAGCCTTAAAACTACAGAGCAAGGTGAACCGTCATCATCGCCTGCTTATTCCAGGCAGTCGCTGAAGGATACATGTGGGAGGAAGAAAGGAAACGATTTGAAAGAAAGGGCTTGGGTTTTCTAGTTTGTTTATGGTTGGTTTTAGTCATCAGCCTCTGGGCTTGCTTGACAGTAACTCTGAATAAGCTGTCTCTGTGTGTGAGGAGAAATGTATCCGTGTTTTCTGGTCTCTTGTAAAGTCTTGTGCTGTGACATCGCGCTCGCAGTGTTTTTGCTGGGGAGTTGGGGAAGCGACATGCATCATTCAGTCGTGTACAGCCGGGAGGCGGTGGACACGCGTGACCAGACCTGTGGGCAGCAGCAAAGGAGAGCCAACAGAAGCAGATTTTTCTGATGGCCACCCCCCTCAGCAAAAGCACTGAGCCTTCCTGAAAATTGCTATGGTTCTTGTTTCTCTCTGTGACTATTGGGAAATACTTGCCCGAACTGCAAACTAATCTTTAATTTGCATATGCTTTCTCAGTTTTCATTAGTAGGAAGAATAACTAATGTGTTTTACCTCTCTTCAAATAAATGTTGTTCAATCTTTGATGCAGTTGTTGCATCAAAGTTACCGATTATCTATAGTAATGAGGGGGGTTTTTTGTACCTCATATAAAATAAGTAAGAAAACCTGTTAGTGTATGATACCCTTCCATTACTGAGATAATTGTCTCGATACAGATTAGGATCTAATTTCACTAGCTTTTCTGTCACAAGTTACTTCCACTTTCACAAACTCGTGTGGATTTCTGTCTCACTGTTCCCACTGGTCTAGCACACGGCCAGAGTTTACAACGTAAAGTCAGTGCCTCACTGTTCACAGAGTCAGTTTTACTGACAGAAACCAGCTCAGCCCAAGTCTGAAATGCTCCCTTAACTGTGGTTGCATTGTCTTCCAGCAGCTGTCAAGGGAAATCAGGATCCCCTCTTCGTGTCTCTTGATCTTCACCAGACTTGACGAACCTGTCATTCTTTGAGCTGCAGGTATGTTTGCTTTGTGTTTCATTATCTGCTCTTTCTACCCTACCAAGTGTCTGCGTGAGGCCGGGACTGTCACAGACCCAAACTGGAAACCATTTCCTTCACTGTAGCTTCCACAAGCGGCCGTAGTGCCTGTGATGTGACGTAATTAAGCGATTGGTAGTTGTGCTCTTGAGCCAAATGGGGGGACACAACGTCATCTGCTGCGGAAGCTCTGAGGGACAAGTAATGGGTTCCTGCAGCTGTCTGTGAAGTTCCACAAAGAGCAAGATATAAGAGGTAGATGGTTTGGGTCACAATGTCGCATGATTTATTGCTCGTTTCTTCTAGTTTCACCAGCTTATGTTACGCCCCTTCTCAGCTGCACCTACAGCAGTAATCGCCTGACAGAAGACCAACAAGAAAGCTGAGTAGTAAAACACAATCCTAGCTCAGTCTCAGACATGACCTGTTTGTGAAGAGGAAAGGAACTCCAGATTACCTCACTGTAGAAATGTAGAGGAAAAATACCCCAGAAGTGTTTCACAAACAAGGATGTTCAGCGAAGGGTCAGCTTCGTAGCTTTGAATTTGCTTCACTCATTACAGCTTTGTACAGGTTTCTAACATTTTATTAACTATTTTAACTTAGCTCACAAAGTAAATTAATGTAGTTCTTCGTAACATGTATTTCTGGCCCAAAGTCTCGGTTTATCGCTACATCTCCAGAGTACCCTGCTGTCACTAACCTCTTCCCAGTTCTGCTCTCAGTGTGGACACACTGTGATCTTTCCAAGAGGCAAAGCTAGCTCTCCAAATCAAACAGCGGATTAAAATCAGTCAGTTATAGCCCAGATATTCTGCAAACAGGGAAACTTCCCCATTAGTTGTGTGTCAGTGGAATGCAAAAATGAAATGACTGTGACATTGCTTAACCAAGACCTAGAGGACAGAAATGCCCCATTTCAGGCACAGAGCCAGAATTCGAACCTGGCGCTTCAGTGTGTGCAGGTTTGTGCTACATCCTTGGGCAAATCCCTCAGTCTACCTTGTTCCTCAATTCCTTAGTCGTTAAATGGGAATGATAATTCCTCCCTTTCTCAACAGAGTGTTTTTGGAGATAGAATCAGCTAATGGCTGAGAACCTTGGGTATTATGGTATCAGTATAAATATACATTTATTGTAAAAGCCAACCCGAGGGCTTCCCGTATCCCTCAAATGCTGTGTCAGGAGTCCCCTAACGTGCGTTTCCAGGCACGAGCTACCGGAACTCTTCCTTCGCTCATCTAGGCCTCCCTTGCAGACACCAGAACCTTCGCAGCATTTATTATGACGCTCATTTATGAAAATGTATAGATTTGAATGTAAGATTTTTCGGCACAAAGATTAAAGACAGACATTAAAGAGTTGCCCAATTTAATTTAGAGGGAGCTGCGGGTGCTCAGCACCTCTCTGGTAGTGCAGACTGGGTTGTTTACTTGTTCCATTCCACTCCTTTCACCGTCTATCTAACCCTGTCACATAATTGTCCACAGAAAATACTCAGTCGCTTGGTTTCTTTACTGTTTTGTATAATTGGGGATAGTGTCACCACGCAGTGAAAAGAGCCACAGAATGCTGCTTTTCAAAGGCATATGCGCCCATTTGCAAAACGGTTTCTCACTGGATCAGGAATGAATGGGAAGATTATTCTGCCTGTTTGTTTTCCTACGTACAGAGAGTTGCTGCTTGGGTTATATAGTGATCACAGCTTTGGGATTATGTGAAATATTACACAACTACTTTAGTGAAAGAAACATAAATGTGCCCTTTTGCAGTACAGAGTTTCAGGTCAGTAAGATACAGAAACTGCTAAAGCCACCAGGCTTTTATTCACAAATTTCACAGGTGATCTTTGGCGAGTAGCAGGGTAGAGCAGAAATTACGGATACCCGGAAAGAAAAAGTGGTGTAATTAATGTCGGTTTTCAAGCGTTAATGGTAATGAGCAGCCAGGACTGTTTTCATGAAGGAAAAGCATTTTTCCTGAAACTGAGAGCAAACGAACCTTCCCTATTACCTTCTTTGCTAGTACGTCGTATCTCCCAGAAAGGTGTTATGTATCCATTAGCCAGTGGGTCTTTAATGCTTTGATTTTAAAAAATCGTTAGTGGGAGTTAAAGTAAATGCCTCTAGACTGCTTATAAATGAGAAATTTCGGCTTTATGCTGGATGATGTGGTTTCTGCAGTTATTATGTCCATCCTGCCTTGTAAAAATTAAGTTGGAACCAAAAATAATTTATTTGCCTTTCAGTTTCATTTTTTGGTTTGGGAAGTTGCAGGTACTTTGTGCCTTCCTTTGCTGGTGGAGGTTTCTTTAGCAGACAAGGTCGCAAGCGGAAGGCTGCAAACCACGTTTGTGTCTCTGATGGAGCTGCTTTGTCTGGTGACAGCTTCAGTCTCAGGGTGACATACTTCAATACCAGTGGGGGTCAGCTTGTTTTTGATCTGAATTTCTCCAGCAGCATCCGGCTCGGGGAATGAGTTTGCATGGGCTTGTCTTAACCACAACCCCACCTAATGAACCAACTGTTACTTACGTGGTTTTATGGGGTGTCATTTTCACTTGGCCTCGCTATTTTCTTTCATTGTCTAATTGACAGAAATTGTCCTTTCTTTGTGGTATCAGTGAGAAAGAGCTCCATCTCGTCCGGACAGCAAGATGTATTGAGTTGTTAATCTAGTCATGGCCAACAAAACAATTTTTGAAAAGAATTCCTGTGGAATCTCCTGTCTGTGGCTGAATTATCATTCTGTTCTGTGTAAGGATATACTTTTAAAATGTTTATGAACAGCTGTATTAGGAAAAAAATAATTGGAATGCACAGTTCTTAATTGACCAGCTCTTTATTTATATTTCTTGTTCTTTTGGATAGAGGACCATGGAGCAGAGTCAGGTTTTGTTAGAACTGCGGTGTTGTGTGACAGATGATCACCTGAGCTTAAGAAAAGTATTTATTAGAAAAGATCATCTAACTTAAAACATTTTAAAGAAGAAATCCTGGCATATAGAATCCCTTTTCACACAGAAGCTGCTACTCCCACTTGTTTTCTTTTCCAGCTGACTGAGCTTTCTGTTGGGAAGGTTGGGCTGGCATTTTTGCTGTGTGCTGTCTTTGACTGACAGCTCAGAAATGCCTCCACCTGACATGCAGAGGCAGCAGAATCCATTTCTGAGGATAACAGACCTTCTGCCAGTAAGAAATAATTCTCTAACTTCACTGTTACTTTCTCTTTCCAAACAAATGTGGCCAATTTCCACTGCAGAGTAAGTGCCAGCTTAGGGTAGTGTTTCAGTTTTCTTCAAACATGACTGTGTGTGTAGTAGCTGCAGGGTGGACGTGTCTTTGCTCCTCGCCATACGGAGCCAATTTTACGCATTTGCAGCAACGGCTGATAGTGGCTTGGCACAGGTTTCTCTTACACACCGTTAGCAAAATACAGGGAGCCCCTGCGAGATAGTGAAGGGTGGTGTATGTTTCTTTACTCTGTTGAACTGGAAATGATTCAGGTTGTAGTACATGACGCTACCCCAAAATCCTTACTATTCTAAAGCTCTAACGCCTATAAAGAAGTAAACTAATAGTGTAGATCTCTGCAGGAAATCGTAGGGTGAAGCAAAGAACAGAGCTCCTCTCTGTGTTTAAGACCTGGTTTTGTTCCTCATTACCCTACTCTGATCTGAGTGGCAATACATGAAATCGATGCTCCCTGGTTTACAACCTTTTAGTTGAACCCATCACCCCTTGTCCTGTCTCAGCAGTCCCTGCTGACAAGTCTGTCCCCATCTTTCTTTCAGGCCCCTTGCAGCACT
>NW_010426643.1:0-243 GCF_000710305.1 Buceros rhinoceros silvestris | reverse complement strand
GCTGAGGAGCCCAGAGCTGGACCCAGCACTGCAGGGGGCTTGCACCAGGGCAGAGCAGAGGGGCAGGATCCCCTCCCTTGACCACGGGGATGAAGGATCCCCTCGATGTTCCTCTTTTTCTGGTGCTGTTCCTGTTTCTGTCTCAGGGAGGGCTGCGCATGGTTCCACCAATCCATCTCTTTCTCAGCCGTTCTGATGCTCCCTAAGCTTTCCACTTCCTCTTGCAGTTCTGCCAGCAGGCTG
>NW_010426642.1:6440-18622 GCF_000710305.1 Buceros rhinoceros silvestris | reverse complement strand
TTTTGTAAGGGCTGTGTCCAGTTGCATAGCACAGAGAGCAAGGAAAAAAAAATAGTTAAACATCCTTCATCCCTAGAGAAAAAAAAAAACAAACTCAAAACAAGAAACAAACCAGAAAAAAAAAACAGATTTTGCCCAGCGTTATAAAAGCTCCTTCTTCTTTCTTCTGGTCTCCCTGAAATTCATGCATCCTGGTGCCCTTTTTTAGAAATAGTATTAAAATGGCCCATGCTCCTGCCAGCAGCTGCCCTGTCCCATCTACAGCTGCGCTCTCCCCATCTCATGCAACAGTTATCAAAACACTTTGCAAAGGAAATATCCGAGATAGGGATAAGCACTGGGTTAAATTCACACGCCCCTATGCTCGGGTTTCCACTCGTCATATCACCTCCCCGCCTTTCGCCAGCTGATGGGCCAAAGGGGTGTAAGCTGCAGCCTTGCTAGCCAAGTTGAGTTGTCTTTCTGGTGCTACATGGGTGCTCCTGTTGCAGCCATTCCCTACCCTCTGGAATATCAGAACACTAATATTTATTAAAACATGTTGGTTTGAAGTTTCTCAGCTGGTTTCTTCACAGCTAATATCATTTGCAGCTACTGCAGGAGAAAGAAATACATCAGATCACAGTAAGACACCAAATGGAAGTCTCTGCTGACAGCTCTGCCTTTTCCACCTCCAGCCTGTCTCCTGTGTCTTCACAGAGGACCACTGCTGGGGTTTTGCTCTTCTGACCATGTTTTGAGTCCTTTCCTGCAGTCTTAACCTTTGTTTCCCTCAACCAAATTATGGCCTGCAATACTGCAGACGGGTGCCTGCCGTCTGCACCTAGGAGAGCATCTGCCAGCAGGTTCTGGGAGAGGCTACAGGACAGGGTGACATGGGGGAGCAGGGCTAGGGATCAGCAGATTTGTTCCCAAACATTTTCCTGTTATCAGACTCATTGGTATGTGGAAGATAATAAAATGGTAAAGAAAAGCAAGATACTGGTAGTACAGCTAAAATATCCTGGGAGCCAGAGCGCAGACAGTTCCTTTGTGGGGCTGAATTGCCAGGGATAGGGTCCTGCACCAGTGAGGCCAGAGCAAGCGTGGGGACACACACCCTCCACAGCTCCTGGATGTCAGACACAGGGCATGGGACTGCTGAGAGGGAGGTTACTTCCATCCCACCCCTGCCCTGGGCCTGCCATGATGCTGTACATCAGCACAAGCACTTGCCACCCACCCTGAGCCTCGTTATATATTGTATATTCAAAGCCACTCGCTTGACACATGCAGAGAACAAGGGGCTGGTCATTCCCCACATGTCTCATCACACTGCTTCTACAAACACCTCTTGTAAATAATCTATACCAATAACCCCAAATCCCAGAGAAATATGTGCCATGGGAAGAAAGCAGAAGGAATTAAGGCCATCACCAGTTTCCCAGGCCCCTGCCATCACAAGGAATTACTTAATCACCAAACAAATACATATTCACACAGGCCTTTGAATGATGAGACGAATGGTCCTTGCCAGATGACAGCAAAGAGCAGGTCCTTGTTGTCTCCTGCAGTAGTGCTAGCGATTAGGGGAAATGTACATCAATTTCTGGCTGAGCATGTCCTGATCCCACTGCTACTGGGAGGAAAACGTGCCTTTTCCTAATGTGTTCATTCTGCTTTCATACGGAAGCACTAACAAAACCAGAAGGTCAGCGCAGTGTGTCCTTTCTTGCAACGCTATAGTGGAATCAGCTTTTCTTGACAACTATTTGGTGACTTGGACATTTGTGCTCTGCTCCTGGAAGCAGAGCTTGGGGTTGTGCCGGTGACAGCAGCACGCTGGCAGTATACATCTGCACTGCAGCACACACCAGTGGGCTTTGGGAGGTGGCTCACATCAGCTGACGGGAGTCTGCTGCCAAGTCGCTTCTCAGCCTCTATTTCTCAATTGGTTCAACATTAAAAAAAAAAAAAGACATCTTCAATTTGCATCACCCAAAAAGGCATCAAGCCAGCATCTTCTCCATCGTGTTACCTCCGGGAGAAGTCAGGGATCATGAGGAACATAGTCCACAACTTCGCAGAACCCACGACTGCTTCATTTTCCAAGTCAGTTCAACTGACTGCAGCCACAGATCATGCATATTTTTATTTAATCAGGAAGAAATCTGTATTGAGCTTTCCTGGCAAGCACGGAAGCAGCAACCACAGCTCAGGAGAAGTTTGTTACCTCTCTCAGTGATGCCAAACCAGCTCTGCTTCCATTTACTGATGAGAGAGGTGAAGAATTATCATCTGCTCTGATGAGGCAGAACAGAAATACAGCAAACCCAGACATATTTAGCAGCTGGGCATTTATACAAGTACCTGATGATGTAAAGAGTAACCACCATCCTGCTTTTACACCAAAAAAAGCATTTGGCTCCATGCCTTGAGGTCCAGGCCTCAAGGATCACAGTGCAGTCACTGACACCTCATTCCACTAGCTCTTAGCCTCCAGAGTCAGCTGGGGCTTTTGATCCTAATTCCATGGGGTGAACCAAAATTTCAGTGGGCAACTTGTGGTCCTCCTGCAAGCTACAGCTTGGCAAGTTGAGGTGAGAGCTGAGAACAAAGCATCGCTAAACTTCCAGAGGTGATGAGGTGAATTTAGTCGTCTCTAGAAAATGCTGCAAAGCGTTTTCAGGGCTCTTTGAAAAGACTCCCACAACAGCAGAACCTCAAACCAACAGGGAAAAAAAAAAACAAAAACAAAACATCTTGGTACAGCACAGCATCCAAGGTCAGGAGTGCAAATAAACCTCCCCCATCAAGTATTCCTGAGTTGGTTTTTACTTATTGTCCCCTTCTCCCTCCATTAAGTGGCAGCAGTTCCAGAAACCCACTAAAGACTTAGCTGTCACCATTGCTGTTACGTGGCAGTGTTACACCCAGCCCAGTGGGATTCTGGAGAACCAAAATCTCCTAACAGTTATCTCAGTCCTTTATTCCTCATCAGACCTCCTGCAGACTCACCTGAGTGCCTGCGGAGACGTGAGGGATATCGTACCCCTGCAAAAGCCAGGCAGCACCGGTGCAAGCACTTGGCCAAACACTGGCCTCCCGCCTCTGATTTCACATGAGATGGCTTTGTTTGAACAAGGACCACAGGACTCAGGCAGAGTCTGCTCACAAACCCTGGGAAGTCTTTCACAGCTGTTGTGAGATGTGGGTACATCACCCCTCTGGCGATTAATTACTCTAAGCCAGCTGAATTTAGGGCAGGGGCTAAAAGCAGCCCTGGCTGTTGCTGCTGAGGCGTGAGGAGGCACGTCCCCACTGTATCAAGCATACGGCAATGCTCTGCTTGCATGCAAGATCCACACTGGGAGCAGCTGGCAGGATAGAAATCTCTGAGCTGCTTCTGAACTCTCTGGCAATGGCATGTCTTGTGAGCAGGGCATTTTGTACCCACTGCAGAGGTGGTGACTGTCCCCCCAGGGGCCTGGCACAACCTCCATTTGGCCGGGCTGTCAAGGGACCTTGCAAGCTGAATGCTTGATCGTCTATCTCCTGCTGCTTCCCAGGCTGCAGCCACAGCATTCTCGAGGGTTTCTGCGAAGCACAGGCTGGGAACAGCCTCCAAAACCGGGTGGCCACAGCCAAACCTGTGGTGTTACTGCAACGGAAGCAGTTAGCAGTGGTGTTAACTCAGAGGGCACCAGGACCTGGCAGAAAGGACAGAGTCATGCAAAAGGAGGTGATGCTGAGCTGAACATCCCTCTCCATCCCTTCTTTTGAGCTCCTGGGACTGAACCAGGCTCTGTGTCAGGGACAGTGCTAGGCAACAGCCACCCTGGGTTCCATCGGTGACACGACCTGGTGGTAAATATGGGGTTTCCCAGAGATGCACCAATTTTACAGTCAGGTTTTCACCCTCTCTCAGTGCCTGATGTTGGCTGAAGCAGTAGCCAATTTCCACGTGTGTCTGTGTTTTGAACTGTGTAGTGTCCAAGGCAAAAGTACTGATGACTGCATTCCTGGGGTCTACTGACTCCAGAAGGTAACACACTTTAGGTGTTCACTGTTTGAGTGGTGCTCGTAAAAGTCTCCACATACTGAGGTGACAGAAAACAGTGACTTCTGTCACCAAATTGGACAAACATTTCCGTGTTCATTTTTATCTCCTTTTCACAGGCTTCCAGCAGTGACATTTTAGGAGCATATTTTCAGACAGCTTCTTCTTACTGTTTGCTCAAGCCAGTTCAATTTGTTATAGCATTGTACAACCAGTTATGGTTGATTTACATTCATGATTGTAAAGAAAAAAAAAAGAATCCTGACAGTTTGGGTTTAGATAGAATAAAACATGGTGAAATTGAGGGAGTTTTGTTCTTTTTTTTTTTAACCAAAAGTCAAATTATCCTCTAGGCAGTGAGCTAGAAAAAACAAGTTCCTAATCCAGAAAAGCACATGGGTCTTGTTGGTATCTTTCTAGCAGAAATTAGAACTGTGAAAAATATGCTACTCTCTCTGGGAAACTTAGCAGCCGAAATCCAGCTGCAACATTATCATGTGGGAAACTATATCTCTAACTAGCCCCTGTTTGATTAACACTAACCAATCAGAAACTGCGAGTGAACTAACTCCTGTATCCAATCATAGTGCCTTAAGAGATGCATGCTGTCTGTGTGACAAGGAACATATCCAATTGCTGTGTAGCCAGTCACGTGAGCAAGAATCTATTGTCTATAAATAGAGAAGCATTGTAAGCAATAAATGGGTCTCACCGCACACCACATTGGCGTTCGGGTGATTCGTCCCACTCCAGCTCGCGAGCATACTGGGGGCATATCGTCACAGGTCTCTATTAAGCATTAAATAGCTGTGTTTTATTACCCAGAGGGAGGGTGGAGGGTCTTCCACTCACAATCCCTTCGAGATGATTATTACTCTACTGGAAATGCCTTCAGAAGTTTGCTTTTGAGTCTAACCTGTGTTAAACAAGATCTGGGGGAAAGCTTTGGCTGGTGAGCTAACAGAACCCTTATTTCAAACTTAAATAACTTCATTGTGGGAAGTTCTTCTCGGAAGAATGTAAAAACAAACTTTGGGGGGAGAGAAAGAGAAAAAGAAGCCATCACATCCTCCTTCTTCCCAAAGCAGACCTTTGCTGCTACAGTTACGCTCAGTATTGTGAAAAGCCCTTCTTTGTAATCCCCCTTAGGCTGGAGCACATGCAAATCCCAAGCCATCATGCCTTTATTAGCAGACTCAAGTCTTTAAGGGTTGAAAGGCTCATTTATGATAAAACAAAAATTAAGTACATTGAGACTCCAAGAGAACAACTTTCTTACAGATGCCTGTACCAAGTATTCAGAACTAACAGGAGTAAGCTATCACACAACTGTTTTTAAAGACCAGGCTTTTGTATTCCCACTTTTTAAATAAAGCTAGATGAAAAGCAATAGAAATCTTCAGCCAGATGCCTGATGATACCAGCTTATGTTTGTAGCACAATGTACGTTCCTGTGATGTTGTTTCAGTTTGATTAAATGTGTGTAAAATAAAATAGCCATGAAATAGCCATGTGTGAAATAGATTTAGAAATCTGAATACTGCAAAAAAACTAAACAAAGCAAAGCAGCTAAGTAACAAAACAAAGCACTGAGAAGATATACATTTCTTTCTCCTTTATAAAAAGTTATCAACTCCAACTCAGAAAGGGCTTTGTTCCCCTGATGTCTTAAAATGACCATTTAAGGGTGCACCTGTAACAGCAGCAGCACACTCTAGAAGTCATTGCATCAGCCTTATAGCTAATAAAATCAAGGTAGCTTTGGTACAATATTAAAGCAGTCATTGTTAATGGATTACAGGATTCGTAAGCAATCCCGCTGCAGAGGCATCCAAAGCACTGCAGGAATGTAGTGGTGTTCCCCAGCATGGACCTGCTGTTTCAGTCTAGGACTCCGCCATCTCAGGAGGTGGTAAATCATTCACATTATGGCCTCATTTGTTTTGAATGGAAAGACAGAAACGCTGCAAAAAGCAAGCAGAGACAGCAGCTGAGGCTCCAGGCTTATCTCAGCCCAAGCATCCAGCTACCGTGCTGGGGTAGGGCACTCCATTCCTGTCACACCACAGAGTAACCCAGGGATGAGAATGTTACGGTCAGATGGGTGGCGGAGGCATCACCGCTTGGACATGTAGGGGTGGACACAAGCACAGAGCTTGGCATATTCTGCCTGTACTTTGGGCAGTGTAGTCCAGCGTGTGTGCATCCTGCAGGCACCGGCATTAGGGTGTGGACATTTCTCTGTGGACGTTTCTCCAGATCACCGCATGACCAAGAGCTGCACCGCTCAAACCACAGCTTCAGTGGGCACAGCAGGACCCACTCTGCTGGGTGCTGTACATGGAGCACTTACCTGAAAGAAAGAAACAGAAATTTCGTCACAGAGAAGGTCAGCAGCAGAATGAAGAATAAAACCTGAACTTCTGACCCCAAGGCCAGATACCCAACACCAGTGTTTTCCACTGCATGTTTTCCACAGACCCCAAGAATCTGTACTATTTCAATAAGTCTTTAATAGTCAACTAAGCCTACTGCCACAATAGGCTGAGTCTTACCCTGCTAAGATAACACCCTTTGGGGTCCCTTCAGATCAAAAGAGAGTGTGAAGATCTGCTGCATCCAACCAACCAGCTCCTGAATCGCTGCCAGCTGTCGAGCAAAGGCCTTTGCCAATGTCATGGACTGACTCGGCTGAAAGCAGCCTGCCATTAGACTGCCTTATGGGAAATGCACCACTGTCAGCACAAAGCGAGTCCATCCACAAAGTTTTATAGCACACAATTTATTATTTCCATCTGTATTACTCCGAGGTGTCAAATGAGATCCTGAAGATGAAACAGCCACAGTTAGCATGATAATAGCTATACTCATTTGCAGCCCCACACCCTACTCCACGGCACACAAACAACTCAGATTTGGAAAAAAAAACCACAGCCTGCCTCAGTGCTTGCACTTTGCAATTAAATCCTCACCTTTCCATCTCCTGCTCAGAACACTCTGTTGCTATTTTTTCTCTTCCAGCAGACTGAGACTTGGTTTGTGAGGGCCAGCGGTTAATAAATCCCTACCTTGCTCCATGGGAAGCCATATCATGATAGACAAACCCCACACTGACAGCGCTCTGAATGGCTTCAGAAGCCTTGCAGTTAAATCCATTAACCATGTGCATTTAGGAGAGACACAATTATCCTGCTTGTAATTACACCTACATGAGAGAGACTACACTGTGGACATTGACCTGCAACTACGGCCCTACATCTCTGTAAAGCAAGAGCTTGCTATACGCGCTGTACAGCGCATTCCCAGGGAGGGGAGGGGAAGGGAAGGGAAGGGAAGGGAAGGGAAGGGAAGGGAAGGGAAGGGAAGGGAAGGGAAGGGAAGGGAAGGGAAGGGAAGGGAAGGGAAGGGAAGGGAAGGGAAGGGAAGGGAAGGGAAGGGAAGGGAAGGGAAGGGAAGGGAAGGGAAGGGAAGGGAAGGGAAGGGAAGGGAAGGGAAGGGAAGGGAAGGGAAGGGAAGGGAAAGGAAAGCACCCTCTCCCATGGCCTTTGTAACTGTGGTTTTAAAATAAGAAAACGCAAAACTTTAATTAAATAAGTCAATGCCTATTTCAAAACCAAAACCTGCCCACATTATAAGGACATTCAGCATTAAGTTCTTCGGGGGATGAGGGAAGTATTTGTGCCAGCCAACGAACCATCTCTCCGCTCACTGTTTGTCCTCTGCAGAGGGGAGGTGACCACATCCACCCCAAGAGGGGCAGGGAAGCTTAATTAACTGATGATTACACAACACTTTTGCAGGAAAACCACGTGTTTACAGTTTCATTTTGTAATAGTGTCACATGCTACAGCAATGTCTCCTGGACTTTAATACCCAGTCTGTGTAAGGGGCATTTCACAAAGCTCAGCAAAAAATCCTCGTTATTAAGCAACCTGTTGATCCCACTAAGTATGCTGTGCTCTTATAAATGCTCTGACATGTCTCAGAAGCAGCAGGTAGTACGCAAAAGTTTGACTTGCTCTTAACTCAGTGATATTAAATCAGCTTGCTTTAACTAACTACCTCTGACGCAGTGAGCATTTTTTACCCCATATCAAAAAAATAATAAATAAATAAAATTTAAGAAATAGAAAGAAGAAGGAAAAAAGATGTTCTGCCCTCACTGAAAACAAGCCTGGTTCAGCTGGTTACCTCAACACAGGAGTGGGGGAAAGACAAATTATTTGGTGCCTTCTGGGCTAAAACCAATACATTTTTCAGAACTGGTCAACAGAAACATCCAAAGCCTTGTTGTTCATTGTGAAACCTTAGTTATAACTGCAATTCTCTTTCATGGCAATGCATCAGCCAGGTCAGTCCTGGGTCTAGGCGTTGATCTCTCTTGGGCTTAAGGCAACTGATCAAAAGAGCAGATGTGACAATGAGCTTCCATATGGTCAGCTGATGAGGATCACTAAAAGCTTTGGGCAGATACATCTTTTGATAACTCCCAGACAAAAACATGTTTCCTTTTGATCACTGTCAGATGTCATTTGAGTACTAATCCCTGAGGCACTTGACCTCCTCCTGGGAGCCTCTCCCAGTGTTTTGGAAACACAGACTTGACTGCAAGCACTACTGAAGCATTACTGACATTTCATACCATCCCAGAGCTGGCTAAACAGGGACAAGAGCCCTTAGAGGAAGAAAAGGAGGGATTTTTGCAGAGATGGTGTCCACGTAGTATTGTACATAGATTTTTAAAATTAAGGGCATAGAGAGTCATTTAAGGCCATGCTTGGCATCTTGGTAATAAACACTTCGGGCCTATAGAAAAGCACAGTAATGGTAGAAGAAAATTACATGTGATTAATGGTAATGAGTACATAATTTGACGGATCCTATAGTTCTTTTTGAAATTACTTTTCTGTGCCCAGGATCTTTGCTCCTTGTGATCTGCCCCCATACAGTACTCCTATCTCCTTGATTCTTCTGCTCAGGTTTTCAATCTTCAGCCATACATAGGTGACACCCACTAAGACTGTAATTTACAAACATCTGTATCTACCTGCAGCTTTCCATCAGCTCCAGAAAAGACTCAGAGTGTTCTTCCGTGCTGGTAAATAAAGCTAGATGGGGCTTGTCCACAACCAGAGGCCATCTGACACAGCTTGGCCAACTTTCTACAGCTCCAGCCTCTCCACGCTAGTCTCCAGCCTGAGAGGTGTGGATATAAATCTGACCCTCCCAACACTGGTGGAGGCCAAGGGAAGATGGAGCTTCAGCAAGTGTGGGTATGGGGCAGGCCTGAGCCAAGCACTGTGGGAGGCGCAGATGGATGGTGCAGGGTGAGCCGAATAGGTGAATTCAGAGGAAGCATTTCACAGATTTTTTTTCCAAGTTCCAAGACCCATTCCAGAGCACACAGCTGCCTCCACAGCTCAACACCAGGGATGTGAGTTCTGCCTGGTCTCCCCAGGTGCTGTTTGGGAGCACAGACAAGGGTGATGATCAGGCTTTCCCCCCTGTGCAGGCACAGGGTACCAAGAAGCAGTGAGGCTGTGGCAGAGGGGCCTGAAGGACATCTTTCTCAAAGCCTCCAGGACCCCTTGCCCGGGCTGATGGACCTGCATGGGGCTTGTCCAGATCACAGGTGGGCACTCTGGGGGCCAGGGATGTGCAGCAGTTGCCTCCTTCTCCCAACAGGAAGGTCTTTGCCACCAAGACCAGGCAGCTTTGTGTCCTACAGCTGTTTGCCTACCTGGCAAACCTGGTACAAGGTCAGAGGGAAATTAAGGTGGAGAAAGCCCTGTGGTGGTTGACTGTTCCAGGCCCAAGGTTATCACTGTGCAGGAGATCAGGCTTTGGTGCTCTCCTTCTATTCCTCTCTCGCTCCCACTCCAGCCAGTTATTTGCCACCCTGACTTACTTGCCCAGTCTTAGATACACCTCAGACGTCCCAATGGGCAGGCTGAGAATGGAGTCCTGTGCTCCTCAGGTACACGCAGGCCCAGCCAGCTTCGGGGCTGGGGATCACAACCTGCTTCTGTCCCTTCTTCAGCAACACTGCTAGGTCATGGCTTCAGTGTGTCCATGAACATGTCACATGGACATTTTGAGAGAGCTAACTGGTGGTCATGCAAATGAGTATTGGGAACAATCTTGAGCAAAGAACCTGAGGGTTTCAGTAGCCCACTTTTGGGAGATGTAAAAAAGCAAGCACTATCATTTAGTTCAGCTGTTTCCACAGGTCAGAAGGTGGGCTACGTGTTGTTTTTCCTCCCTGTGCCAACGGGCTGCATGCACATTAGCAAAAACACACCATCCCCCCTGGGGTGAAAAACTGCACAAAAGCAGGCTGGTGTCAGTGCTCTACTCAGTCGCAACATCCACAGCTCTTCTCAGAGGAGCTCAGCAACGGGACAAGAGACAACAGCCACACCCTGGAACAAGGGAAATGCATTTTTACCATGAAGCTCCAGACCAAGTTTCCAATCAAGGATGTGGAATATCCATCTTTGGAGATACTCAAAACTGGACAAGACTCCAAGCAGCCTGATCTAGCTGGCCTTATACTAAGCAGAGGGTTGAACTAGAGAATCTTCCAGGTGGGACATCTCTAGGGCATCTAAAGTAATTCTATGCCCCCATCTGGAAATTCAGTTGAACTGTAGTTTGCTGAAAAAGCAAAAATCCTCCTCGACAGCAGTTTGCCCATCTCCATTCCCAATCAAGCTGTTCAGTCTGTGTTTCCAGATTTGTGCAGTCACTGAGTTTAGAAGAGCCAAACCCTTGGATCTGTGACCCATATTTTTGGGGAGATCAAGGGAGTAATCCTGGCTCTCCTCCTTCCCTTTCGTAACTTCACAGTAGCATGGAGGTGAAGGCAATGCTAATCCCTGTGCTCCCAAACCTCAGGCCTGCCTTCTGGAATAGCACAACTTGTAGCTGTTTACTACATACTGAAAGCTGTGTTGTCCGTTACATGCTGTAGGGGTGGATTGTTTTAAAAAGAAAATGCTTTTAAAAACTTCCTTGCTGTTATTCTCTTCAAATGTGAAATACCAAAAATTGTAGGAGTTCTTTCACTAGAAGGAGGCAAAGGTGTCCCCTCGAGGTAAAAGCACATGATTTTGCACATTAAAGCCAGGATAGATGAAAGAATGGTCTCTTCACAACTGTTCCTGCCAGCATCTGATCCTATTCACACCGCCCTTTGCAAATAAAGCCCTGGAAAGTCCTGCCCCGCTTCTCCCTCAGGCCACCCAGCTCATGGTCCCCCTTCCACCCCACCAGGAGATGGATATGCTCTATCATGGGCCAGCTTCAGAGATCTTTGTTGCAAACCTGCCTTATGTCTGGAGCTCCTTAGGAGACACGGGTTTGCTAGCATCCGCACAGGTCATGCACACCATGAAGGACCCAGGCAGGATCCCGTTACAGACACTCAGCAAGTTATTACACGGCCTGAGCCATAAAGCCTGACATTACCCAAGTGCATGCTTTTAACACGGCTCATCTATGAGACCATTCTTGGCTCAAGCCTGAAGTGGGCTAAAGGAACAGAGGGACAGTTACCACAGCCCTGCTGCCAGCTCCCATAACTCAGATGTGTGTCTGAATACCAGGTCAGTTTTACTGCTGGCTGGTAAGGCATTAACCTTGGCTATTTTCTTCCTCTGTGCAAGTTAAACCAGTTTGATTGCATCTATATTTGGTGATGCCTCTCTGTCAGGCTTGGCCCTGGCTCTGTAGAACTGAAGAGAGAATATTTATTTAATAGCAGGAGTCTCAGTTTTTTGGTGATAAAGGGCTCAGGGCTGGAGACCAATAAACCTAACAGCATCTCAAGTCACAGCAGTTTATATTTGCCCTTGATTCTCCATCACCTTATTTACGGGACTTCAGGCTATTAGGCTGGAAGAGAAAGCAGAGATGGAGGTGTAAGAGAAGTGCTGCCTGGTCAGAGACATTTGCAATAGCTTGGCTTGGAGAAGCAGACCGACAGCAGTTCGTGATGTGATGCTGCCTTTTACTCTCCGGAAGAACATCACCAGGCTGCAGCACATCTGTGCTGAGTGGGATCCTGCAGCCTTTTGCCTTCTCCCAGGCTGTGACAGGGCAAAAGCCACAGGAGAATTGAGTGAGTGCTGCCAAGGCAGCG
>NW_010426642.1:5863-6287 GCF_000710305.1 Buceros rhinoceros silvestris | reverse complement strand
TCACCCTGGTGTTGCCGGGGCAAAAGCCACAGGAGAATTGAGGGAGTGCTGCCAAGGCAGCCAAGTGGCTTCTGCCATAGGAAGCCAGGCCTGGTGAGACCTGCCTGCTCACCGACACCTGCCTGGTGTCACCCCAGGCTTGGGCAAGTCTGCTGAGGTCCAAGCCCCTTGACCCTACAGCACATTTGACTCTACTGAAGTCTGGGACATAGCACCTTACTTAGCTGAAAACCTGTAGCCTGCCAGACACTGGAGATGTTAGGCATTCTGAGAGCAGCCAGTCTTCATAGACTTCAACCTTGTCCACATGAGGATGAGAAAAAATCTCACAAAACTGGAACAAGATCAAAGTTTCTGTTGGGGAGGAGAGGTTCATGTCTTGCTGATTGGCTTCACACACCTACAAGATCTCTGCAGAGCTCTT
>NW_010426642.1:0-5752 GCF_000710305.1 Buceros rhinoceros silvestris | reverse complement strand
CACTTAGCGTTTACCCAAGAGAGTCAGAAGCAGCCATCTCTAAAGGCCACCCACAAAGTCCTACTTCAAGTACCAGGTCAAAGCAAGGAGAAGGACACAGCTGAGGAGCCACAGCAGGAAGCCCAGCAGGGCTCTGCAAAAGGGCAGCCCACCTGGGATGGGGTAGGAGTGTGAGGTCTATAGGGCACCCCTGTTTGGAGAGATGGCAAAGTCACGAGTCATGATGGCAAGGGCCAGGGGAAGCCAGGCTTAAAATAAGGAAGCTGGACCAAATTCAAAGAGCCAAGTGAGTTCAGGTGGAGCATTTATGCTATCTAAGAGGCATGAACACCACTCAGACAGCTTGAATCACACCCCCACCTTCGTAACTACTTCTATACTGTGGTCACTGACTCCAAGTTAGAGCTTGAGCTGAAAGTCACTATGCAGCACTAGCAGGTGGACACCAACTTATCTGCATGGTGCTGTGCCTCACCTGCAGGATGCCCAAGAACATCCCACCCCTACCACAGGTGACAGTGGTATTTTGGCCTTTTTCCTCATCTGGCCATAGTTTGAGCTTTGCACAGGGACTCAACAGAAAGGACTTGTCTCGTCAACATCAGCATGCAAGCTACTTGTATGGGATATACCATCATACTCCAGCTGTGTCACAGCTGACTCTATGGCACACAGAGATGCTTGGGCGGGAGCCAGCTGCAGCTGCTGCTGGTGGAAGGGCTCCCATGGTGTTAGCCCTCTGTGCTCCCAAAGGAAAGACCAGAGAAAGACAGCATGGTGAGACACATGAAATGTGTGGGTCATTGTTCTCACTTTTTTGAACAGAGAAGAGCTCTTCTCTTAAGATGTGGGAAGCAGGCAGGAAAAAAGTGTTTGTTGACAATGCTTAGCGTGCAGTAAAATCCAAAACGTGTTGAAAGGACACTCCTAAAAAAGATGCTTTTATATTTAAACATCTGTTCTCAGCAGGTTTTTTGCAAATTAGATGAGTCAAACTCCAACCCTGAGCCAAAGCCCAGCTCTGCTAATTACATAGGGGCAGCCTCCATGGCTCCTCTAGCTGTGGTTCCCCCGCTGTGTCCTGGCCCTATTCTGCTGTAGAATAGCTCTTCAGCAAGGGAAACAGCCTTGCCTGCTGTGAAGCACCCACCTTTCAAGCTCATCTCAGCCAGTGAAGGTGGAAGGGTCACTCAGCATACAGCAGCACCTTAAGCAGCAATAGAGATGCATGCTTAGGAACATTAACTCCTAACTATCGCCTTCCACCTCAGCCTCTTGATTCTTTCCTCTCTGTGTCTCACTGTCCTCTCTCTTGCAGTCATTTTTCTCTGGACAGCTTGTGGCAGGAAAGCCAATTCCCTCCTCCCACTCCCCTTTTGGGTCCCCAATCAGATAACGCTGGCTCTGTGCTCTGTTCTCGGCTTTTTTCCGCATGCTGTATTTCACAGAGTATCAGGTCAGGATGTGCCTCAGACTCATAGGACATGAGATCCCTGTATCAAAGCAAAGGCCTGAAGAACTGTCAAAATCAGAAATAAGTTTTGCAAGAGGTTTTGGGTCAGAACTCTAGAAAAACCCAAATGAAGATGGTATCTGGGAAAAGGTTTGGAAAGTCAGGTGATAGAGTTGGGTTCTGCTTTGAGCAATGTACATATTGCCTTTGCTACACACAAGTTAATGCTTGAAAAGCAGATTAATAAATAAACCTATTCACTGAAGGGTAACACCAGTCCAGCAGTCTGCAATGGGAAAGATGAAGGTTTTCCCACTTGCTCCATGGAGACCAAATCTTATTATTTTTTTTGTCGAGCATGGCAAAAGCTAGTTTACAATCTAAACAAACTTCTAATGGACATTCACTGAGCTGCTTCTAACAAATTCACAGTAAAAATCTCTACCAAGATCGCCACACTCGCTCCAAACTTGACAGTGTGTCCTCAAGGTTCAAGGCAGGCGTGTCCAAGTCCTGGCAGTGGTTGGCCAGTGTCTGTGCTGCAGTAGGGGACATCCAAGAAAGATGCAGCATTTCTCCGTGCTGCATCCCAGGGAAGCAGGTACCACATGGGTGGGCCTTGGGATGCCTGGACAGCACTGGATAAACCATCCTTTTAGTCAGTGAGAAAGAGGGAAAGATTCATTCTGTCATGATGTATTTTAGCTTTGAATTTTAATCCTTTTTGTGGTTGATACAGATGACCACAGAAAACCCCTGTAGCTTTCCAGAGCTCTTATGCCAACAGACCATATCTATCTCTATTGAAGACTTGCTGAAAACACAGCAAGTATTAGGAACACATGTAGTGTGATGTTTATTGTTACAAGATCAGCCCCTTCAATGAGCTAACTCAAATAGCCTAGAAAATTTCTGGTGAGAACAAAAACCTTAAAAAAACCAGACCTCCCTAGGTTCTGTTTCAGTTATATCGGAGGAAGCCCGTTATTTTACCCAGCAAGAAAACCCCTCATATGTTTGCTCTCTGGTGCTTCCATAATAACTACTGGTAGTGCTGCAGGGAACAAGCAACTTGGCTGGAGCTGGCTGCAATTTTTCGCTTGCCCTATTCCTTCACAGACGAAACACTGTCATGAGAGAGAAGAATGACAGTCCTACCTGTAGTCTGGGGATAGGATGAGACATGAGATGAGAGTGTCTGGTTTATTCTCACACTCAGGGAATGAGCAAGCTGAAAATAAGATCTGAAAGTCACATTTTATCCAGGCAATTGCAAGTCTCAATTCCACTTCGGCCTTTGCTCTTGGAAAACCAGTCAAATACTACAGCAGGACAAATCAGTGCTAGTGGCTTCAATGAGTAACAGCAATCGTAAAATAATCCCACAATCCTCAGATAAATGTGACAGTTTGGGCAATACTTGGGTGTTAATAAGTATAGATGTGTGTGTGCATCCATGAACATATATACATCTGTAATTAGTTCTTCTATTAGATAAATTATTGCCAGGTTTGAAGAGTGCTGTCTAGCAGAGGTAGGCAACCTTTCACACATCTTTTTCTTTCTCAGCACAGAGGCTGAGGGTGCCAGCACAGCAGAAGTCAGAAGAGGCCACCTACCATGTAACTCCAGCATCACCCTCCAGAAGAGCTCCTGAGCTCCCACAGGACTCAGGAGAAGCTGGGAGCTGGTGCCGCTGGCTCTCTCAACACTGTGTTTTGGATGTGATGGCTCCTTGCCAGCCTGGCCAGGTGCCATCCAAAATTGATCCACATGCCATACTTGGCACTTGCACTACACACTTCCAACCCTTGCTCTTGAAGATCAGCCAAGATATTATACTGGCCCTGCTGGGAAGCAATATAAGCTGCCAGTCCATCGTAAAGAGGAATTCAATAGCCAATTTTCGTTGATTTTTCCTGAGAAGTCTTATGTGCTTATTGGGCCTTTAGCTTTTGCAAAAACTTCTCTTTAATTGTCAGCAGTCCTAAAGTCTTTGCAGCAGGGCAATATTGCTGCATGGCCTCAGAGTCCTTCCGTGTCACTGCTAAACTGCAGCAGCATTTGGGGTGACCGCTGCTCAAAAACTTGCCCAGCTCCAGCAGGGAGCTGCTTCCAAGCACAAGGTGTTTGGCTCCTTTTGACAGCAAGCTTACGGAGCCAGCATCGCTTCCAAGACAATCTGAAGGACTGCCCTGGAATGAACTGTTTCCATGGGGAAACAGTAAACTTTCCAGGAGACTCCAGTCCTTCAGAGACAGAGTGCAGCGAGGGAGGAGGAGGAGGAGGAGGAATCTGCTCGCTTCTTGTTGGGAAGTGAGTGGAATATCTTTTGTTCCTGATGCCTGCAGTGCGGGAAGGATGGGGACAGATGTGTCACCCAGAGCCCCCCAGGATCTCATGCTGGGGATAGCTCAGAAACGTCGTCTTTTGCAGACCAAGAAAACAGGCCAGGAAAAGGTGGCAGAGCCCAATGTCCCAGCAAGCCCCAAGGAATGACCTCGCCTCTGCCCACAGGGGCTGATGGGACTTCTGCTCCCACTCAGCCCGAAGCCCCAGCTGCTTCCTCTGCTTTCAGAGGCACTTACATCTTACCCAAAAAGCAGTATGACTACAGGGATGTTCTTTCTGGAATGAAACAATGTAAGTTGGCTTAATTGAAGAAAGCAGCTTGAGTTAAAGCTTGAGACTGAACTTCCTCAGTGTAGTTATCAGAGCCAAGGTCAAAAGTCCTCTCCTGTCCCTCCCCTCTCCTCCAGCTAGAATAGCCCATCACACGAATGCACGTGAGATGTGCCAGTGTATGAGGAGAGATGGGGCTGTCTTTAACCTCTCAGCGAATATGAACACATGGCCACTGAGGGTCCCTCGTCTCTCTGCCAAGACGTCTGCTGCCAGGTCAGGGCCTTACATCCTTCAGCCATTTCATATGTTGTGCATTTTGTTTAGTGCTATTTAACTCCACGTTCAGCTCCCTCAACTCATCCTCAACAATCAGGCCTCATTGCTCCTCCTTTCTCCAACACCTGCCTCAGAGCCAAAGCATCTTGTCTGTCACCTCCCCTGTGACACCACACCCTCAGGCTCCCAGCTGATCTCCTCTTCCTGCAGAACATCCTATGAAAGAATCATAGAATAGTATGGGTTGGAGGGGACCTTGAAAGGTCATCGGGTCCAACCCTCCTTGCAATGAGCATGGACATCTTCAACTAGATCAGGTTGCTCAGAGCCCCATCCAACCTGACCTTGAATGTTTCCAGGGATGGGGCATCTACCAACTCTCCAGGCAACCTGAGCCACTGTTTAACCACCCTCATCGTAAAAAAATCCTTTCTTATATCTAGTCTAAATCTGCCCTCTTTTAGTTTAAAAGTTTACAGGCCCTACTGAAAATCTGACCCCATCTTTCTTATGAGCCCCCTTTCTTTTAAGCTCATCCTTCTGGCAATGATCTGACCACTCATTGCCTTCCCTCCTCCAGCCCCTCTGTCACAAACTCTTGGGCTTTAGCTTGGTGGTTTAGGAAGAACCAGCAGAATGAATGACTGGTAGATGCAGTCACTGCAATCAGCGATGAGGAGCAGCGAGAGCAGTCACACCTCTGTCCCTCCTGCTTCTCCCAGCTTCTGGTTTGGAAGAAGGGGAGCAGCAGCCCTGCAGAACCTGCTCTTCCTCCCACTCACCTGCCTCCTGCTTGGGAGCTGGAAACCAAACTGCCACTTTACCCCCCTGCTCTCCTCCCCAGGGGGGGAAATGACAGCCTTGCATTTAACAGGTACTTTTTAATTTGAGCAATACCTTCCAGAGTGACCAACAATTGTGCAAACATTTTATAGGTGGAAGCAAAGACAGAAGGAGACAGTTGGGGATGTTTAGGGCATCTGCTCCACAGGCTTGACAGCCTGACATTCTATCCATGAGGACGGGCTGAGGAGGTGCCCGGCTGTCCCATCTTTTGCGCAGTGGTAGGGCATCTTCTCCACAGGCTTGACAGCCTGACATTCTATCCATGAGGACGGGCTGAGGAGGTGCCCGGCTGTCCCATCTTTTGCACAGTGGCCTCCCCTAAACTCCACTCCTTTCGCCAGTTAGGCCAAGGGCAGAAAATTTCCCCAGCCTAGGCACACTGCTAGAACCACCACTCAATGCCAAAAACCTTCCCCAAATGACATTATCCAGGCTGCGTTATTCTCCAAAAGATCTGCAAGACCCAGCTGAGCGAGGTGTGCTTGAATTTAGCCCAGGATAGCAGCAGTTCCTGCTGCATGGTCCATGAAGATGACCGTGTTCCACCTCCCA
>NW_010426641.1:600-2224 GCF_000710305.1 Buceros rhinoceros silvestris | reverse complement strand
CGAGGCGCCTCTGAGGGCCCCCCCTCCACCCAAAGCCCCGTTTCAGGGTGATGGGTGGTGGCTTTCGCGGCATGGGGATGGCCCGGCATGGCCTCCCCGCCTGGCCCCTCGCCGGGCTGCTCCTGGCTCTGTGCGGTGAGTAGCGGCACCCCCGCCCAGCTGGGGACATCCTCTGGGGCCCACCCGCATCCTGACCCACCTCCCTGGGACGTCCCACGTGTCCCCAGTTCATCCCACTTGTCCCAGCTCGTTCCACCTGAACCCTGACCCACCTCCCCAGACCATCCTGCGTGTCCCAGCTCATCCCACCTTCACCCCAGCCCATGTCCCTGGCATGTCCCACGTGTCCCCAGCTTGTCCCACCTCAACCCTGATCCACCTCCCCAGCTCATCCCACGTGTCCCACCTCATCCCACCTTCACCCCAGCCCATGTCCCTGGCATGTCCCACGTGTCCCCAGCTTGTCCCACCTCAACCCTGATCCACCTCCCCAGCTCATCCCACGTGTCCCACCTCATCCCACCTTCACCCCAGCCCACGTCTCTGGGAAGTCCCGTGTGTCCCCAGTTCATCCCACATGTCCCAGCTCGTCCCACCTCCTCCCTGACGCACTTCCCCAGCTCACCCTGCATGTCCCAGCTCATCCCACCTTCACCCCAGCCCATGTCCCTGGCATGTCCCACGTGTCCCCAGCTCGCCCCTTGGGTCCCAGCTCATTGGACATGTCCCAGCTCGTCCCACACATCCCCAGCTCATCCCACTTTCACCCCAGCCCATGTCCCTGGCATGTCCCACGTGTCCCCAGCTCGCCCCTTGGGTCCCAGCTCATTGGACATGTCCCAGCTCGTCCCACACATCCCCAGCTCATCCCACTTTCACCCCAGCCCATGTCCCTGGCATGTCCCACGTGTCCCCAGCTCGCCCCTTGGGTCCCAGCTCATTGGACATGTCCCAGCTCGTCCCACACATCCCCAGCTCATCCCACTTTCACCCCAGCCCATGTCCCTGGCATGTCCCACGTGTCCCCAGCTCGCCCCTTGGGTCCCAGCTCATTGGACATGTCCCAGCTCGTCCCACACATCCCCAGCTCATCCCACTTTCACCCCAGCCCATGTCCCTGGCATGTCCCACGTGTCCCCAGCTCGCCCCTTGGGTCCCAGCTCATTGGACATGTCCCAGCTCGTCCCACACATCCCCAGCTCATCCCACTTTCACCCCAGCCCATGTCCCTGGCATGTCCCACGTGTCCCCAGCTCGCCCCTTGGGTCCCAGCTCATTGGACATGTCCCAGCTCGTCCCACACATCCCCAGCTCATCCCACTTTCACCCCAGCCCATGTCCCTGGCATGTCCCACGTGTCCCCAGCTCGCCCCTTGGGTCCCAGCTCATTGGACATGTCCCAGCTCGTCCCACACATCCCCAGCTCATCCCACTTTCACCCCAGCCCATGTCCCTGGCATCCGCGTCCCCAGCTCGTCCCCCCTGTCCCGGCTCATCCCACCTCCCCCCTCACCCACCTCCCTGGGACATCCCATGTGTCCCAGCTCACCCCACTCCCCTCAGGCCACCCCATTCCAGGAGCAGCCGCCGCCGCCTTCGAGGTGAGGCTGTCGGGGTCCTCCTC
>NW_010426641.1:0-230 GCF_000710305.1 Buceros rhinoceros silvestris | reverse complement strand
GCGGGGGCTGGCGTACGGTGATAGGCTGCTCAGGGGCTTCCCAAGGGCTTTTGCCTGGTGGAGAAGCAGGGAGGGACACGCCGGACCTGGGGAACCCCCTAGACACTCCTCGGGGGGGAAGCGGGATGGAGCAAACAGGGATGGAGCTGGGGCCATGACTGGTGCAGATGTGGAGCTGAGCTGGGTCCCAGATGTGGCAATGGGTTCCCAGGGGTGGGAGAGCTTGGGGT
>NW_010426640.1:34408-39442 GCF_000710305.1 Buceros rhinoceros silvestris | reverse complement strand
GCTGACAGCTTTTGTTTTAACCTGCGACAACAAGTCAACTTCCCGCAGCATCCCACGAGCAGTAGAGAATCCACCTGCTTATCCTTTTTAACATTTCTCACTTCCCAAGTCCTGGTACCTTGTGGCTACAATAGCAAGAAAACCGGGATGTCTCAATAGTCCCTTCAAACTACCCATTTCTCCTCTTTGATTTCAGCTGGGTCCAATACTTTGCACATCCTTACTCACTACAGGACTCCAGAGCTGAGTTTTAATTTTCTTTAGCTATATCTATAAAAGTTATGCAAATGAAACATTCTGAGATTGTACTCTTACAAAGTTTTAATATTTTTTTTTTATTTTTAAAATAGGCTAGACACTGGAAAAAGCATATCAAAAACCCTAAATCAGAGAAAAACAGGCACATCAGGCTGAATATATCGTTACCTCTCTGTTGTAAAAAAATGAATTCATCATTCAGAATGATGAAAACACAAGTCTTAGAGGAAAGACTGCTCAGATCTATTTTAAATCAGTAACAAAACTCTCACCAGTGTTCATGGATTTCAACGGACAGTGGAGGCAAAAGCTTGATGTGAATGACTTCCTGGCCCTTTCATCATTTAACAAGAAAACAGGAAACCCAAAGTATTCAAACACTGTGGTATCACACAGTAGACTGATGAGGGGGTTAGGCCCAAAGAGGCACAAATCTGACTGTTCCATACAGGATTCTTACTGAAAGTAGCAATATTTTAAAACAAGAGAGTAGGTAAAAAAAACACTTATAGCCTACAATAAGAACCAAGAAGAACTTTACAGAAAGATGCTGTACTTTAGCATCTTGAGTACCAATCCTGAAGTGCTGTGAACCATGAAAAAAACAACAGGAAGAGGTATCAAACATTTACTCAGATGAAGTCCTCAATGTATTTAAATTAGACTGTTCAAGCTCCATTTAGCAGTGTGTGCATTTTACAGCACAGATCACACTTCAGTTATTAATGCTTTTGGGAAGATTCACTTCTGTTTATTACAGAGATGCTTTATTTAGGTGGTTTAAATGTTAGCACATCTCCACAGCTCATTCCAGGAGAGACTGCAGCTCGTCCAGCAACTCCAATACAGCTTTTATGAACAGGTAAGCACTGGAACAGCACGAGTCAATTCCCTCCAGTTTGTGGAGCTGCAGTAATGTTGGGCAAAAAATATCAGACAAAAGAAGAATGAGAAGTAGAAACAGCATCTACACAGCGTGTTGAGTCACCATCCCAGGAGATAGTTAAGAAATGTAGACATGGCACTTAGGGACATGGTTTAGCAGTGGACTTGGCAGTGTTAGTTTTATGGTTGGACTTGATAATCTTAAAGGTCTTTTCCAACCTAAATGTTTCTACGATTAAGTGATGCAAAAATGGAACACCTTGGAAAAAGCTGGCACAGCAAATATCTCTCTGAAATCCTACGGAGACTAATTTCATTACACTAAGCTTAGTCCCAGCAAAATTCCAGTGCTCAGACCCATTTCCATCGGTTTCTGCTATACCTGCTTTTGGCAGGTTGATTTGACAGCTCCTTTCTACATGAGTAATTTGTTTCAGAGCAGCAGTGCAATTTTGAAACAAATCAACTAATTAGTTCCACTTACTGAGCACTGGTTAAATTCAGAGAACAATTTTAGTGTACGTGAACTGGATTCCTAGAGAAGATGACGAAACCCCATGTGCCACTACAGCTACCCACTAGCTACGCTCCAGTTCCTCCAGTAAGATTGTCCTGGACAGCTCCAAACCACACACGCAGCAGGGATGTTTGGATTCCAGAACCTGATTAAACATAATAAAATGGAAAATCCCAACCCAAAGGTGCTGCTGACAGTAGGATCTCAGCACCAACTGCTTTTGCCTACTGGTCCGCTCCTTTTGAGCCACATCATTAGCTAATGCACACACTGCCCACAGGCTCTTATGTGGCAGCTAGAGCTCCTTCCATCTCCCTCCTATGAAATATTCTGAAGAGCACAAAAAAGGCACATGAAAGAACCTCTTTAGAGGATTTGCTTCTATGAGAACCCTTCCTAAACAGAAATCCTCACCCCTTCAGAATTTATACAATTTCAGTTCTACAATATCAAAGACTTATACAGAATAGGTTTTTTACAAGTTAAGAATTTACTTGTGCAAACATGGTAAACATGTCAAGTTACACGATGATTACAGCACTCCGAATCCTCCAGTCTGTATGCCAGCCACCAGCAAATGTGAAAACAGGAAACTGTACGCTAATTTGTTGTTTAAAAAGAATACATTTCATCTGCTAACAAGTCATTGTGGAGCCAGATCTACATTGATTAGAATCCTGTTTTTACATGGTTCACTGCACTAAGAAAAGCAAAGAGAAATCCAAGGTGATTCTCTGCAACCTTACCTCAATCTTTACATTAATTATGTAGTGTGCCAGAACACATATCAGAAAAGAAAATACAAAGAGGCAGAAGAACAAGAAACACACAGAAGTATTACAACTTACCTATGTGATAAAGTCCTATCCAGTCAGTCGGGTCTACTTCTTCCTTAATATCCCAGAAAATTATGAGGTTCTGAGATTGTCCCAGGGTGTATTCATACATACTGGCTGTCAAACTAGACCTGCTATCCGAGGTCACTAAATCAGTGTCACTGTTGGCACGCTGCAAGTTCATGTTCTCAGCCATGGTGCCCTGAGATGCCAAACTCTGCAGATTCTCTGGGCTCAGAGTATACCGTAGCTGTGGGTTGCGACGTCGCACAAAAAGCAGATGTTCTCGGGCTGAACTGGCCATTTCTTCTTCACTTTCGTCAATTTACGTGAAAAAGTTGTTGTTCAGAGATCTGTCATGAAGAAGCAAAAGAAAAGTTAAAAGCAAGACAGCAGGTTACTCAAATATTAAATGGAGAGGCATTAGTGCAAAAATGTTCCTACTGAAACCTAAAATGGACTGAGTAAAATCTTTTACTTCAATGCTCTACCACTCCAGCCACCTTAGTGTCTTCACAACAAAAAACCCATGAATTACTTGCAACAACTCCGAGTTAACCACACACCATGAAATAACATTTATAAGCCAGAAAGCAACAGAAATCAAAACATCCAAGACCATCTATCAAGCAAGAATAGCCACAGTAACAAACCTAATTTATAAGTTCAAATTTATAAATTCCTGAGAAGACACTAAAAGGTCTTCACTGTGAAATGGTTATGTCAGTATCATCACACCATACCTTCAGAGGCAGAGCTCGCATCTCATTATCCACAGCTACTAAAAGTACCACCACTTGACAAAAAGCCCCCACATTACTCACAGCTTGAGATAAATCATCAGAAAGGAAAGATAAGAATAGCAAAATATTAAAACAGAAGGAGGATAGAATCAGTGATGGGGATCCTCTTGCCATAGAAGGTATATGAAATATTCCTTATCTGAGTTACGTGACTTTGACCAAAGCTGTTTGCCTTTCAAAAGTTATAGTTTATATCAACTCATTGTTTATTTTACAGAGGAAATAAAACTGTCTCATCTGGCAGAACCATTTGCTTTCAGAAGAAACTGAATTTGCTGGTAATATGTTTTTCAGTCAAAACTTGAACGCCATCCTACGTACTATGTTTACCTGGAATAGGAACCATGTATTTCCTTCAAAGCCAACCAAACCAAAGCAGCCCCCCTGCCCAGTAATTACTTCAGAGCTCACCAGGAGGTAATTGTGTCCTGAGCTCCCTACACTCTTCACACAACTTGAAAATCGTATTTCAACATTTCTGACCAGAATGCAACTTAACCAGTGACAACACCAACTGTTCCACTATAATTTCTGTGAGAGATGCATACTACAGGAAAGATCTCCTTATTTTTATCCACACAAATAACCACAAATGTGTGCATGTACACCTATTAAAAAGGCAAGTAAGAGGTACTCGTGTATTAATCTGGGTCTTTCTTCTTCGTGTCAAAGCCTTCAGCTATCATACTCGGATACACTTGTTCTCTTAAAATAACCCAAGCATTGTCAGACAGTGTTGAGTGTCACCTGCTATAATGTTCCTTAGTTCAAGCAAGGAAGCCTGTACTTCAGAATTAGGCAGAGCCCACATGAAGCAAATGGATTGGCTGGCCACTTCCATAGTATTATAATTGTAATTAGACCTACAGTACACTACCGCTATCAATCAAAAGTTTGACAACTGGTTTATTAAACAGAAAACTCTGCCTCTAGAAATCAAAAGACATTTAATTATTAGAAAGAAAAAAAAGCACCTGGAAATCCCAAGATTGTGGTTAAGAAAAATTTGTTTTCATATTCCATTTTTCATATTTTGAGGGTTTTCTCTTCCTATTTATTCCTCTTTCACCGCATGATGGATCTTCAAAAACTGACTCTTTCCTTCACATTTCCTAT
The DNA here is from genome assembly GCF_000710305.1 of Buceros rhinoceros silvestris. NCBI lineage: Eukaryota > Metazoa > Chordata > Aves > Bucerotiformes > Bucerotidae > Buceros > Buceros rhinoceros. The sequence continues at coordinate 35,027 of NW_010426640.1, read as the reverse complement.
TGCTCATCTTCAATTTTCTGTTTAGCAATATTTCAGTGTATGCAGTCTTCCGGTGTATCACAAACTCTTCTCCTATTTGTCAGCTTTTCTTAGATTGGAGATGTTAGGAAATATTAAGAACTAATAAAGGTGAAAAATGAAGTTCAACTCCTCCAGTAGTATGCAACTCATCACACACTACATGGTTCAGCACCAAATATTGCAGAAAAGGAAAGAAAGAAAAATTCAGTTCAGTAATTCTACGCATAGAGAGGTTCCATGGAGATTACCAGATTTACTTCAAGTATGCGACACAGTCATTCCTGACATGAGCAATGTTTTGGCTGCATACACAAAACATTTTATTTTTGGTGCGGGACATCAGCAGGGTTCGCTAACTCCTTCTCTGTAATGTTTCCGTGCACTCTGCCTCTGACATCAGCATGAGTGATGAAAGGGAAACTTTAGTACAAAGGCCTTCTTAAATGAGACTCAGGGAAGTTGGTATCTTGTTTCTCTACGTGAAGTCTTATTCACTAGATCTGAAAATCCTGGATGACTTTGAAACCAGAATGGAAAATAAGAAACAGCCACCAACTTCCCTACAAGCCAGTGAAACACACAGGGATCAGCCAGTCAC